>NW_013952553.1:495191-504040 GCF_001266775.1 Austrofundulus limnaeus
AACTATACATTGATGAACATTGAAACAATGTGAATCTGTGTAATTAAATGTAACCAAATTAGCAAAATGCTAATTATTTTTTATAAGTTAATTTTCCAAAAAGACCAAATTCACAGTAATTAGTTGAAAGCCTATTAGTGCTGTAATTTTTATCTTTATGTCATGTTAGAAAGTCACTCCCTCATCAAAAACACAGCCAGAGTGTTGCTTTGACTCACGCATGCATGTTTGAGAAATACTTGAATCTCCTGTAGCCATGTGGAGTTGCCTAATTGCTTCCTGGTACAAAGCTCCGCCTATTTAAACAAAGCTCCTCCCTTGAGCTCAGTCTGCAGCCGAGCTCTCGACCCACAGAGCACCCGTTCTTGGAGCATTGTTGTGAAGACGTGCTGAAGTGGTAGTGTCAGAAACAGTAGGTGGTTCTTAAAGAGACAGCGACCAATTTTAAGGTGTTTGAGAGAGGCTATGATGCAAAGTCAAATTATTTTTTTAAATATATTTAGCATTTTCAAACAACAGAAGGTAACATGATTGATTGTTGTAAAGAACTGAACTACATGTGTCTGGAAAATACACTATACCCCCTTTAAAAAGCTCAATGAATCAATGATAAATTATTCTAGTTAATTGTGTTTGAATCTGTAAATTATTCCATATTGATCACTCCGAACAGAAAAAAGTTCTTCCTGATATGAAAACCTGGGATGAAAACCTGGGATGTAACATGCAGTATGGACAAGTCAGTAAAAATTGTGATTATGGTGGATTTTATAAATCGATTTCAATTAACCAAATTTACAAACACTTTTTTTATTTCTGAGGAACAGTTCTGTCAGCATCTTACAGAAAAGTTGAATGACTTAATTAAGAGTCAAATCAAACTGATTGTTGTGGATTAAAAAATAACTCAATTTGTGCAACGTTTTGTAACAATGACAGTGATTAATTCAAGTTAGAATATGCAAGAGACAGTTTATCACACGTTGTAATGCTTTCCGTCTACTCATATCAGATAAAGTTGATTTGAACACCCGTAAACTGAAGCATTTTGACATGAAGTTTCGCTCCAGGTTGTTGTGTTTGTGGGGCAGTTATTAAACCCTCTTTGGCACCGTGTTCAAGTGAGTGTCTGCTCTCTTTATTTCCACTCCTCCAGTGCTAATAAAACATTTCTGCTTAATCTTAGAGACTGACCTCTTCGCATACATTCACTCAGTCCTTTGAGCAAATTTTCTGAGCTCTGAAATAATTAGGGAAGACGATGTGGGGATGACAAAAGACAACAGGAAAATGAAATAGACCCTCTCTGCGGGCCCTTAGGGTCTTTGCAGCAATTCTAATTAAGCCCATCCAGAAACAGAGGAGCCGGGATTGAGGCAGTTTCTCATCAGAGTCCCACCATGAGCCTCTTTTGTCATGAACACACAGCCAATTACAAAGCTCAACAATGGCGTAAGGAAGTCTTATACCCTCCACAAAGACCGGAGACCACGGAGAGCAGCAAATATCTATCAGCATGGAGTGACTTTGCCAGACGAGAAAATGCTCTCACCTTCCCAAGAAGTAAAATCAAATATGCATTCATGTGTGTGACCCACATCGGTGGACACGAGACTTGCAGGTTCAATTCCCCGTGGCTCACATGCCAGAGTAATTATATGTTACCAAGGCAACAGTGCAGATCGAGTAATAGAGCGGTTTCCCGCAAAAAAATAAAATTGGCTTCCACTAATTAAATTGAAATAAAATCTGGTGTAAAAGTAAATATGGATGGCTCCCACTTCAGAGCAAGTCAAGCCAAAGAAAACCTCACTTGTTTATAATCTTTGCACATTAGTCATTGCAATCTCCATGCTTGCCAGACCATACATTATGGAGCTGTCTCTCATTTGATCCATTGTGCGCAGAGAGTAATTACCCAGAGATAAGTGTTCCTCTATTAGGGCCCACTCACAGTGTTCCCTTTGAGCGGTCTCCTCAGACAGGAGGAGGGGGGGTGCTGCCTCAGATTATTTGGGCGGCGCGGAGTGGCAAGTGGGGTGAGCTTTGTGCTCGCCTGCGTTCGATGAGGCCTCCTGACAGTCACGGCCAGGTAGGCCAATCTTTCAATCAGACATCCTATTTACCATGGCAAAGCTCTGCTGCCCTGCCTCGTTTACACTCATTTATGTTGCTTTTTGATTGAAGCAGATAAAGGCATATCCAACTTTCCACTCCTTTCCCCAGATAAAGGAGCAATGTAAGTGGGGGGAGGGTTTAGACTTCTAAAAAGCTTCGTAGGATTTGCAGGAAATAAGGCAACTTGTCACAAATTACATGTTGGAGGGGCTGTATTTCTCTGTGTGATAGGGGTGACAAAGGCTAAGTGAGAGCAAGAGCAATGCTTGTACCAAAAAAAAAAAAAAAAAATCAATGAGTTGAAGAAAAACATACTGTTCTGTGTTGTGACTTTATACCCAGGCTGTTAGAGTTAGGCAGATATGCACTCTGTTAAATCAATGTAAAGCAAGAAAACAATAATCCCTCTTTCCCTCAGCTGAATGCCAGAGACTATATGGATTTAAACAAGTGTTTTGTTTTGTTTTTTTAACACAAGATGACAAGAAAATAAGACAGGCATTAAATGGACAATTAAAATAAATTGCTTTTCAAACTGTATTAATTGAGTCTAAAGCTATTCTTTTTTACGCAGAACAGATGTAAAGCAAGCTTTTGCAGTGTAGGAAAATAACATTTAATGTCTTGGCTCTGAATGTTTGGTAGCTTTTGTCTAAGTAAAAATGGAACACTTGATTAAAAAGTACAAGAATGTAATTATTTTTCTTCAACCTATTAAATATTTTCATCAAGGCCTCTTTAATCGCTTTGTGGTTTCTCACCAAAGCAGGAGCTACTGTACATCCAACAGGTTTGACATTTCAACTGGTGACTCTTGACAACTCTGTTTGTATCAGTTATATTTAGTTCATTAATATCCTGAGTTAATTTTCTGGGCTGAGCCTTTTTTTTATAGCCCCCTTCGATTTACACTTAACGGGGTCTGTAGGTGTGTGTTAGTTGTGCAGTGGTGCTCAATGTTATGAGACAGAGTCTGTGATAGGCTCTCCATGGCTTAGAATGTGCACAAACATTCAGTAATGATGTTGTTGTTTATTATCATGGTTGCAGTGTATCAAGTATCACAAGCAGCACATTGTATCCATGATGTGCGGCCAAAACATTGGCTTGACTGTTTGAAAATTTCCAACAGGATTGGCCATTTTGGCCTTGTACCTAAGACCAGGTTAGCGACAAGTTGATGAGCACAAGCTAGCACAGATGTGATGCTCGTGGTGGTGCAGTTGTGCTAGCGTGGCAGAATCCAACCCATTCTCACTCCCATGTCGTCACATATTGACGCTTTTTCAAGGTTCCCTCTACGTCCGATTTTGACGCGCCGGGTACCCCCGTCACGTCAGTTACTGACGAGATGGGGCGAAATCTGTTGTCATATTTTCAGAAAGTGTAGAAAATGCGCAAAAACTACCGTTTCGAAGCCTGAAATTACCTTTGTTCACTTTAGACATCCTGTCCCTGACCCTAGTACCTAAAATTAACCATTTTTAGAAAATGTAGGAAATTCACGTCAACATGTTCCAAAGCCTGAAATTACCTAATATTCACCATGGACATCCTACCCCTGATCCCAGTACCTAAACTTAACCATTAATCCTGATCCCTCATGTTAACCTCAGACCCCCGACCCAAAGACCCCTGGTGGCGCAACCCGGAAAAGCCGCGGGCATCAAGGACTGACGCGAGGGGGGTACCCGGCGCGTCAAAATCGGACGTAGAGGGAACCTTGGAAAAGCGTCAATATGTGACGACATGGGAGTGAGAATGTGTAGCAGAATCTTAACGTGTGAAGCTGCATTCTGATGTGGGCCGAGAGAGCTGTGTCTATCAAGGGGATGGAGGAAATAGCGAGTGAAAACCTATTTGCTTTTTATTAAGTGTGTTGCCATTACATTAAAGGAGGATTTCCAATTTTTGCTGCGATATGTCTTCTGATAAGTTGTGTAGATCATGGAGGGTGCAGCGGGACAAAAGACTTGACTTCACTCCCGCCTCTCCTCTCTGCAACAACAGTTTTGAGATGGTTGGATTCACTCGATCTTTATTACCTCTGCCGAGGGCGAGATGATGTTTTCGGTTGCGTATGTCTGTCTGTCATTCTGTCTGTGGACAAYATTACTCAAAAACTTGTGGACAGATTGTCATGACATTTTTACCACATGTGGGTACTGGGCCAAGGAACGCACCTTTAAATTTTGGTGATGTTCTGGATCATGATGTGGATACAGGAATTTTTTTTTAACACTCTGAGATCGGCAAAGCTGTGATGCTTTCACAGGGCTTCTGTAAAAAACAGTGAGCTAGATTGGACAGCACGGACTTCAAACTTTATAAAAGTAATGTTAAAACCACATTTAATGATGAATAATTTTTGCCATAATATGCACATTTACAGAACGTTTTGCGACCAGGAAGTGCGTGACTGCACCATGAATCCTATTTTTCCCATTTCCTCAAACACACCACATTTTCGAAACAACCATTCAAAACAGTTTCTCGCTACTAGGCTTGTAAACAGAGAGCTGCTGGGCCTCAAAGTTTGGAGACGGGGGGAGCCAGGAAGCACTTTATAAAGACAGTCAAACCATTACAAACTCATACAAAGGGACAAAACAGACGTTTTACATGGTGAAATGTGACTGATGAAAACTTAGGAGCTTAATCCGACACCAGTTTGACGATGAATAACTTCGAGTGACAAGTCACATTGGACTCCACCAAGAAGAAATCCCATGCATACTGCCTACTTAAATGTTCGCTACGTCAGAACTTATTCGGCAAATGTGTTTCCATCTCTGCTTTTGCGCAATAACTCTTACAGGATGGGGGAAATTGGTCTTGGTGGAGGTTTGCACTCTCCCAGTGCTTCTAGTTAGAGATGGGACGAATGGCTTCTTTGAAGAGATCTGGATCTTGACAAGCCATTTGTTTCATAGAGTCCTTTGATTTTGAACGAGTGACGTCTTCACGTGGAATAAAAGTCACTACGTACAGTGTATCTGACAGCGTAATTCCATCATGTGTTTTGTCAAACAGACCCCCCGCCCCTTCGTCGTAGCTTCTGTACTCCACCCTTTTGCTTGTATTCCTTCATCTCAGTGAAACAAAGATACTACATGAAGTAAAATAATAAACAAACTAAGAAAGGCTCTTTACTGTCCAAACACTGGTTCTTATGGTTCGTTGTAAAGCGGCATTCAACAAATTTGGATTGTTGTACGTCAGCTCTACTGTTGCCTTCATATTTCAGCTTTACTGTTTTCTACAGCAGTGATTCCCAACCATAACGTGAGCATATTACAGGGGGTTTGTGGAAAAATTTCCCAGGTGTCCATCCATCCATCCATTTTCTTCCGCCTATCCGGGGTCGGGTCGCGGGGGCAGCAGCTTCAGAAGGGAGGCCCAGACCTCCCTCTCCCCAGCCACTTCTTCCAGCTCCTCCGGGGGAACCCCAAGGCGTTCCCAGGCCAGCCGAGAGACATAGTCCCTCCAGCGTGTCCTGGGTCTTCCTCGGGGCCTCCTCCCGGTGGGACGTGCCCGGAATACCTCACCAGGGAGGCGTCCAGGAGGCATCCTTACCAGATGCCCGAGCCACCTCAACTGGCTCCTCTCGACGTGGAGGAGCAGCGGCTCTACTCTGAGTCCCTCCCGGATGACTGAGCTTCTCACCCTATCTCTAAGGGAGAGCCCAGCAACCCTGCGGAGGAAACCCATTTCGGCCGCTTGTATCCGGGACCTCGTTCTTTCGGTCATGACCCAAAGCTCATGACCATAGATGAGGGTAGGAACGTAGATCGACCGGTAAATCGAGAGCTTCGCTTTCTGACTCAGCTCTCTCTTCACCACAACGGACCGGTACAGCGCCCGCTTCACAGCAGACGCTGCGCCAATCCGCCTGTCGATCTCCCGCTCCGTTCTTCCCCCATTCGTGAACAAGATCCCCAGATACTTAAACTCCTTCACTTGAGACAGGGCGACCCCCCTGACCCGGAGAAAGCACTCTGCCCTTTTCCGGCTCAAGACCATGGCCTCGGATTTGGAGGCACTGAGCTTCATCCCGGCCGCTTCGCACTCGGCCGCGAACCGCTCCAGCGAGAGCTGCAGATCTCGTTCTGATGAAGCCAACAGGACCACATCATCCGCAAAAAGCAGAGATGCAATCCTAAGACCACCAAAACGGATCCCCTCAACACCTCGGCTGCGCCTAGAAATTCTGTCCATGAAAGTAATGAACAGAATCGGTGACAAAGGGCAGCCTTGGCGGAGTCCAACTCTCACCGGAAACGAGCCCGACTTACTGCCGGCAATGCGAACCAGACTCTGACACCGGTCGTACAAGGACCTGACAGCCCGTATCAAGTGGCCCGGTACCCCATACTCCCGGAGAACMCCCCACAAGGCCCCCCTTGGGACACGGTCGAACGCCTTCTCCAAGTCCACAAAACACATGTAGACAGGATGATTTCCCAGGTGTGTAAAAAATAAATAAAAACAGGACTGACATACATAGGGCCCTATTATTTCCACAATGCAGAAAATGTAAACGGAATCATGAAATTGACACAAAATGGAATCCTGTACAAAACATGGAATCTCACGGAATTTGCTCTTTTTGGGTATTTGATGTACTTTGGACTCTGCTGTTTCCTGCACCTACCATTACCTGGTTTATTTATTTATTTCATTATTTATTCACTTTCAAGGCAATGTTTTTATCATTATGTTTAATTTGAGTTGAAAAGAATAAAATGCCTGAGAATTAAATGTTCTAGGGGGTTAAATACATTATTTTCATTTAATGATCAGTCGTAGTACATTATAGTTTTGGAGAATCATCATTACGTTTGACAGAGGGGGTTCTAGTGATATGACAAAATGACTCAGGGGGTACACGAGTCTAAAAAGGTTGGGAACCACTGATCTACATCACATTAAACAGGTATCAGACTAGCACTTTTTTAGAATGATGGAAAAACTGAGTTTTCTTTTCAGATCTTAGTAGAGGTATTTAGTAATAATCTATTGTTTAGCATTAATCCTTTTGTAATTTCCATTGAATTGGCCCAGGTTATGAAAACACAGCTTCAGAGACACAAACACTGATTGAGGTAACGACCAATTTGAGCTGGTAAATCCATAAATCACACTCATAGTATAATTCCTTCTTTACTATTGGGCTTCACAGTGCGTCTATTTCTTTGTTTGACTATTTAAATTATTATTCACCAATAAAACTTTTGTCTGAAGCTACATAACAATGATAATAGTTTCAGATTTCATAGGCAGAACGGGTGAGGATTTTTAAAGGGGGGACTTGGGAAAGAATATAGACATCCAAACATTTTAGCCAGCAAGGAAAGAGTGATTTATTCTCTTTGTAATATCCACTTTGGTGAGTAAAATAGTGGGGAAGTTTCTGAGTATAGAATGTTAGCATCCTAGCCCCACACTACATATGGAGCCCTTCCATCTGTCAGTCGTTCCTTGCCAAAGCATAGGATGACACTGAATGTCCTACTGCTGCAGCTTTATGTTTATATGAATAAGATTACTGTATCTGCCATTCAAATATATGCAAAGGATTACATGTTGGGTAATTAATACTTCATAGTAACCTAGGTTTAAGTTGATCTTGATGAGCTGGTGATGCTGTAGTTGTTTTGGAACAAGTCTGAGATGGTCTTTGAGCAGCCAGGCCCAATCCAAGCCCAATCCGCAGACCCATCGTAAACAGTTTAACAGAGCTTGACAGGATGAGCAACGAAGAATGAAACAACACTCCAAAACCCAAGCATGTGAAACTTATAGACCTCTGAAGGGATTAAAAAAGTACTTTCATTTTTTTTCTTTTACTGAACTTTCTAAGTTGTTATCAACACTGAGTATCCTACTTGCATGTTAGGACCGGAACATGGGTCTTGAGAGACCCAGAACGCCATATTTTCAAAAATGGATGCCAAAGCAAAAAGCTAAAATGAAATTCTTGAAGCTCCATTTTTGAATTTTTGAATAATTTTCAAAGTGCATCCTTTTAAAAGCAACAATATGGTTACATTTCTAGCTTAACCTACGACCATAAGCATGGCATTCATAGCAACGACAGATTACATGTTTTGTGTTGCAGACACCAGTTAAACTGCAACTAAAGCTTTGTATGAGCAGACAAGCAGAAAGCCCCAACCCAAACCATTTATAAAACTAAATAATCAATGTTTTATCAAATATTCTCTGTCAACATTACTAAAAATATCTACAAAATACACCAAGTATACATTTAAAAATGTGAAAAATGGAAATAGTTTTAAAAGCCTGACACTTGTAAAGAATTTACCCCAACACAAATTGTCATGAAAAACCTTTCCCTTTAGCAATCCCTTTGGTGAACACTGGGTTATCAGTGTTCATTAAGTCCCGGTTAGACTGACACAGGTCCAAGCCATACAAAGGAGAAGTTCCACATTGTCATCAGTCCACAAAAAGTATTCAGGGTTTGCTTTTGTATTTTTTAGCCTTGTATTTTTTTTTGTGTGTGCTTATTTGGCACAGATACTTGAACATTTTGAATCATTTTCTTCATTTTGACAGAAAAATGTCCTCAAAGTGTAATGTTTGCAGGTGTCAGAATGACTGTAGCCTGGTAAAAACCAGACCCTTGTCCATCACTTTGCTTCGTACGAGGGTCTGGACTCGCTGCTAAGCGATTCTTGCTGGAGGCGAGGCCTCTGTTGAAATGT
>NW_013952553.1:505017-506559 GCF_001266775.1 Austrofundulus limnaeus
AGACATCTCAGTCCAGAAATGTGCAGTTCTAGGCACAGCTAAGATACTGCGCAGAACCCTCAAGCTCCCAGGCCTCTGGTAGAGGACCTGAGCTCAGAGGATGAAAGAGACCACCCGCGGAGGGTGAGAAGGGAATTTTTTTTTTATATGTATATAAAAATAGTATTTCTATATTGTCGTAGGTTATTGAGTGTAAATGAATTTGAAAAAAAAAATACTCTAATCAACATGGATCCTCTAAAGCCAAGTGTGGAAAATAAATATGAGGCATTTGTACATCAGGTGCAGAAATTAATAGCCTAAAGCTCTTTATCTATTTCACCAGAGGAGTGTGTATGTACACACTGAGTCTCAGTGGAAACCTAAAATTAGTTGTCCACAAATGTAAACTTAAGAGCAAAGTCAAAAAAGGACATTTCCTTTTGGAGCATGGATTTAGTTGTTTATATTTTCTCTCTGAAGCTCTGGGGTTTTGCCTCAGATGATCTCACTGAAACTGAGTCTGACGTTGGAAGACAGGCAAGAAGAACAAGCACAGTCAGGTCAACCGTTCTTTGTGGCTGTTGGTATTTTTACCTTTATTTGTCTTGGAAAAGGCCTTTTTTATTTCTTCCTAAATGTGAACGTCCTTTTCTTGTTCTTGCAGCCCCACATGTCCAGTGTTTAGCCTTTGAGCACCATTAGCAGAACAAATGGGAGCAAAGTTGTTGCCTTTGGAAGCCGAGACATTTCTCTTTCTTTGCAGCACCAAGGTTCTTGTAAAGAGTCCAACAGACACAAATCTACTTCTTTCACCTTTAAACTGCTGCTGCCTCAGGAAAACCTGGTCCAAAACATACTTTATGTGTTTTAAACATTTTATTAGAGGCAGGATTCATTTTTTTAATCGTCAGCCGCCATGTTTGTGCAGCCTGAAACTCATTCACAACACATACGCCAAATCTCAGATCTTCACCTAAAACTTTAGCAAAAACTATAGATGATTCTAAATATGCTAAGAACCACTGGATGAACTAACTATTTTTTTTTTTACCTTTTAGACTCAATCAAATTCAAGATGGCCATCGTAGCTTATCAACAGCAGCCAAAACAAAAATATCTTGAACAGTCAATTTTACAAACACTGAGCTAAAATTGGGTGTGGTTGTAGCTGAGAGTGATCCTCAACAGATATTTTAAGAGCTTATCCAAAGATCTCACCTGAGACTGTACAAAATGATTGAAGTATAAGATGAGCGAAGTATAAAACATTCTAAAGTTGAAACGGTTGCAGGTGATATGCATTCCTTTTCTGGAATGCTAGACCCAGAGTTGTAAAGTAACTAAGTACAAATACTTTGTTATTGTACTTAAGTAGAAATTTTGGTTATCTGTACTTTACTTGAGTAAATTAACTTCAGCCAACTTTTTACTTCTACTTCTTACATTTTCACACAATTTTCTGTTTTTTTTCTACTCCCTACATTTAAAAAAAAAGGTAAGAAGTCGAAAGTCATTACACCTATTTTATGCTGGCTCATTATTGTTTATATATATATATAT
>NW_013952553.1:506944-509080 GCF_001266775.1 Austrofundulus limnaeus
AACTTTTACCAAAGTAATTTTATGATAAGATACTTGTACTTTTACTCAAGTATCACTTTGTGGTACTTTATAGAACACTGGCTAGACCGTTACTTTGTTCCTGTTTTTGGAGAATTAAATCTACATTCAGTCTGATCCCACAAACAAGGAGTTTTTCTTTCTCTGACTCCATGCTGTCTGACTGGTCTCTGAACAACATTGTCACATCTTCCCTCTGGCTAAAAAAAAGTCCACTTTTTAGAGGAGAGTAACAGCACCAAAGAGTTTCCTGGAGTCATGAGTTTCATCTTCAGGAGGCTGAAACAATTCTTTCTTTCATTGTAACGAAAGACAAGATGCCAGATAGTCTCATAAATATGTGTTGTATTCCTTTTTCTGCACTCGGCTGAAAGAGGCAGGCCTTTGTTCGGGGGGCTTCCTGACCCACAGGAAGTGATTGCAGCGTGACAGTGAGGGACACTCATCTCTTGCGGGGGGGAAGTGGTGGGGTTGGAAGACGAATCCCTTTTTGATCAAGGCTTGCTGACTGATCACCCGGAGAAAGGCAAATGGGGATCATACCGCGGCCTGATGACAGGGGGCCAATTTTGATGTCCCTTTTCTCTCATTGCGGCGCTTCTCTTTCAAGCCAAAATCTGCTTGAACAGCCTGGGAAAATGGCCTTTTACCCACCTTCATAGCCACACAGTTGACAGGACAGCTAAGCTTAATGGAATTTAGATGAATGTTGAGACGCAGTAAAATGAGTTCTGCAGCTCTGCTCCGGCTTTTGTCTTTATGGCCACAGGAAAAAAAAAAGAAAAGGAAAAAAAACAGACAGAAAAAAGGAATTTCTATCCAAAGGAAAACAGGACTAAATGAGGAATAAAGCTCATGTGCGAATAAAAACAAAAGGTGCCGGCTTTGTTTCATCCCAGATTATTTAATTCCCAAAAATTTTGACACATATGAGAAACATTATACCTGCGCAGCATCGTGGTCCATATTTAATGTAACTCGAGCCTCAAAGGCCACATGTTCTAGCCGTGTTTATAATGCATTAGGGGGACAAACTCCACACTGTACTCGCTTTACAAATCCCACCTGGCCGTGTATTAGTAGCAGATGTGGCTCTCTAATTCATAACGAAGTAATAATGGTTGTGTTAGTGCAAGGTTGTTTTCCTTTCCTCCCCTCGCACACAGAGATGGGGCTAATCTGTGGAGGAGGAGTGGCAGGGCGCAGGGAAATATTGCACCCTGCATGAAACACACACTTTGGAATGTGTTGTTACAAGTGAACAGGCTTTGAACTGTCCTAATGTGACTCACTCATCATGAATGGATTTTTATCATTGAAAAAAAAAGTGCTCATTTGTCCCCCGGTTACCTCGCTGCATCTGCCAAGATCATAGTGAATTACTGTTAGCTCACCATTGTGCAGAAGCGAAAAACACATAAGTTAAGTATTTTCTTTATTAAATATCTTTGACTGTATTTAATGCTGTAAATTAAAAAAAATGTACAATATAAAAGCGTAATTTAATGATTCCATACTTTGATGATGTACGGATAACAAAGAGCTCAGAGACTAGGCTTACAAAATAAAAGACAACCAAAGATGAAGATCTTAAGGCATCAATTAACAGCTTCATCCATCTTTGATGTCAGAGGGTGTAGCTCTAAAGAAAGTTCAGGCATGTGTGCACTTATTGGCATTGAAGTAAGCTGATTCTATTTGTGCACTAAGGCCCAGTCTTTAAACGTTTCTACATTTGCAAAATATCCAAAGAACTGGGCTTTTATTCTGTTGAAAATGTTTTCTTTCTCATCTCAATTCTAAACTGGAGTGTGGAAATCTTTGTTTTTATATGTGGAACTCATTTCTCACCTAAATACATATACAGCGGGTAAAATAAGTAGTGAACACGTCACCATTTTTCTCAGTAAATATATTACTAGAGGTGCTAATGACATGAAATTTTCACCAGATGTTGGTAACAACCCAAGTGATCCATACATACAAAGAAATCAAACCATAAATGTCCAGAAATTAAGTTATTTGCAATAATGTGGAATGGCACAGGGAAAAAGGCATGGAAAGCCAAGACACCAGCTGAACTCTCTCAGTAATTAGAAAGCAAGCCTGCCCCTTGTC
>NW_013952553.1:513641-517379 GCF_001266775.1 Austrofundulus limnaeus
AAACAAAACCACACAGCCAGGCCAAAAATAAATAAAAAAAAGGTCACAAACTCAAATGTTTAGTTGGACTGCCTTTAGCTTAGATTACAGCATGCATTGTTTCAATAAGTTAATGTAATGTCACAAGATTTAGTTCCATCCAGTGCTGCATTAATTTTTACCAACATCTTCCATTGATGATGGTAGAGTCTGACCTTCTCCAGCACATCCCAAAGATTCTCAATGATCTCTGTGGAGCCAATGTGTGAAAATGATGTCTCATGCTCCCTGAACCACTCTTTCACAATAAGAGCCCCATGAATCCTGGCATTGTCATCTTGGAATATGGCCGTACCATCAGGGAAGAAACAACCCATTGATGGAATAACAGTTTAGTCAGGTAGTCAGCTGACCTCATTCTTTGAGCACAGACTGTTGCTGAACCTAGACCAACTGCAGCAACCACACATCATAGAGCGTAGTTAAATCCAGGTGGCAACCTCTCTTTTGGCTTGGCAGTGCCAATGGTGTCCTGTTATTAGCATTTTCCCAAAAACTTAAGTACAAAATGCCTGATACTCAGAACAGATACCATTCTGGATACTGGTATGGATATTGAGATTGGTGTCCCTTGACTCCGAATGAATGTGTTCCAGTTTACATTTTAACTGAAACGTTTGTCAGTTCCATGTTTCAGAAATGTATCCAAGTTTTTGGTATTATTTATTTTGAAACGTCATATCATGCTGTCCTGATGCATCTCAGTAGAATGTAGAAAAAAATCAAAAAGAAAAAAATAAGTAGGTCCTCTGGACGGGTTCTTCTTCAGTGAAACGTTGCGTCTCTCCTCCAAGAGACTTCTTCAGTCTGATGAGTTTCAGGTGAACTCAGCCTTAAAAGCACTGCCTCCACATGGACAAACAGGTTAGTCACATGCAAAAGAGGACCATCGCCTAACAATAGGCTTGATTGGCTCTATTTGGCATTTACCTGTTTGTCCACCATGTGGAGGCAGTGCTTATTAGGCTGAGTTCACCTGAAACTCCTCAGACTGAAGAAGTCTCTTGGAGGAGAGACGCAACATTTCACTAAAGAAGAACCCATCCAGAGGACCTACTTATTTTTTTTCTTTTTGGTTATATCATGCTGTATTTTTATTTTGATCCAGTCACAGGGGCTGTAGGTCTATAAGGAAGGAGAGACACCTTGTTCTAAATAGAAGCAGTTTGTTCAAGTCAATTTGTAATGTTTGGTTCTAACTCAATAAATGCTTGGTGTTGGTACCCAAACATAAGTACTCTTACTCGGTTTGAGAAAAACTGATATCAGAACACCCCAACTCTCTTTGTAAGTGTGTCAGGAAGTGACACTTTCTGACTGCCTCGACCCGTTTCGTGGACGCACAACAGTCGGTTTCTGGAAGAGTAGCTGAAGCAAAATGACGCCATTGTTGTCCAAGTGCTTTTCCACATAAAAAAATAAAAATAAATAAACAAACAAACAAAAAAACAAACATGTCGACAAACTTCTGACTAGCTCCTTCCCAGCTGAGATCTGAGCAAAAGACAACTGATCAGAATTTAAATCTGTTAGCTTCCTGCTGTCGTCTGACACATGACTCTTTTCTGAGTGGGATCATTTGGCAAAATTTAGTAAAAATATGTGGCTTATTTGGCACCAAAAAAACAACAACTTTGTATGTACAGATTATGGTAAATGATATTTATGCATTCCACATTCATTCATACATTTTCTGTTTTTTTATTTTATGGTTGAGTCATGAATGCAACAGGTCCAAGATGAAGACCCAGACATCCCTCTCCCTGTAAGAACACTCAACTCTTCCTGGGAATGAGATTTTCAAAGGACCACGGGACAATTAAGTACATGCACTGTACATAATACGCATTCATACACACACAGTACTGTTTACAGTATTTTAATAAAAATTTCTTAGAATAATTGATGTTACTTTATTGACTCACCAAAGCATCCAGTTGTGCAGCATTGGAATCAAAATAGTTGTTTCCTCTACACTAGAAAGGCTAACATCTGTCGATTAGTCCTTACAAAAAAAATCTGCTTATGATTTAAAAAAACTTGCTGCCAAATATTTCCTAATAATGTTTCATACACTGAGCAGCTTATTTCTGTGATTCGTCCGCATGGATTTGGCAGATTGCCTCTGTCTAGATCAAGCTCTGAGGAAAATGGGAAAAGCTCTGACCATGGATGATGCCTCAAATTTATATTACTAACTCCAGCCGCACAGATTGACCTCGTGTGCATTAGAACTCAGAAATAAAGCCTCGTGCTCGAAATATCGAAAATAATATCCACCCGTAAAGTTATTACTACAGAGCTAATGCATCAGAAACCTCTGAAATTCCCCTTATTTCCTGCTGTACCGTACACGTTGACAAGTAGAGGCCATGGAGCTTGTCGTCCAGCGCGCGGACCGTCGCGGAATATGCTGATGGCGTGCAAAAAGCGAAGCTGCAACACGTGCGGCGTAAAGTGTTAAGTTCAAATGACTTTCTTCAAAGATTTCGCCTCGGAACTTTGAAGTCTGACCTGTAAGTAAGGGCAAAATGAAGCTGCACGCTCTGTGTGTGTCTGTGTGTGTGTGTGTGTGCAGCTATCTCATTAGGGAATTTCAGCCCAGTAAAAGATTTCAGCATAAGGAAAACAAGGGCGATAAAGAAAATGAAAGGAGGCGAGGAAAGCAGGAGGAAATCCAGGGGTAAAGAGAACTGGGGATATTGTAATTAGTTGCACCTGTTTCCTTTAACCCAGCTCCAGTCCCCCCCCCACCCCCCCTACAATCACATGCAGATTACCCATCAAAGCCCCTCTTCGCTGCCTCCGCTCAATGGGCCCTTTGTTGCCAGTTGTCAGGGAGGCGGCCCACAGAAGTATGTAACACAAGCAGGGGCCACTGGAACTTACAGTACATGTAAGCCTCTGCCAGCGACAACAGGAGTAAAAAAGGGAGCGTTTGTCGACATGGAGGCTCCTGCACTCCTGTTTGTATGTGAGCTGCACTGTTTTAAGAGGACGAGACCACAACAGTTGCATCATCTGTCAACACTGCAGGATGGAGGTTATATTAGCTCTGCTACACAGGCCTGATGTTAGCAGTGGACATCTAAATATGATTTCATAGGACTAACAGGACAGTGCTCTATGCCAGTGGTTTCCAACCTATTTTCTTCAAAGCCCCCCTCTTCTTACTTCCAAACTAGGCTAAGCCCCCCCAGCACCAAACACTCTTTACTCCCGGTGTTATGAATAACATAAAAATAATCATTGTTGTTTACACAGGGCAGCTGCTGCTGGTTTCACTGTAAACAAGATAAAATAACATGTAGTTTTTTTTTTTCCAACATTCATCCAAACACAAATAAATCATTTCAGAGTAAGAAACGATCACAAATACGTGAAGCGGGCCGACCTCTATGGAAACACCATTGTAATTACACAAATTCAACAGGTAAATTTACGCCATTTTACTGACCTCTAAACTGATTTATGTTAAAACTTTTCTTTGGGATCATAAATTAAATTTTTCAAAACATCTAAATGTGCTTTTTGAGTTTGTTGAGTTTGCATACTTCCAATAGAGTTTTTCATATAGCAGCCTCAGCTTTTATCCAGTTGACCTGTGACCCCGAAGAGCCAGGCTTTGCAATACACATCCACACAAAAAGGTTTGTAATGGTCTATTTATAAACATCCATTCATCGTAGTATCTTATAT
>NW_013952553.1:517389-519440 GCF_001266775.1 Austrofundulus limnaeus
AATCAGTGGATCCCGTCCTGTTTTCTTCAAAGCCCTTGTTTCTTACTTCCAAGCCAAGCTGAACTCTATATTGTAATAGATTGTTTACACAGGGCAGCTGCTGACGGTTTATCTGTAAACAAGATAAAATTACATTTAGTTTTTCTAACATTCATCCAAACACAAATTCATAAATACATTTGAACATTATAGTATCTTATATAAAACAAATCACTATAAAAGCTATGCTGAATCTAAATCAGCAAATAATGCAATGTAAACCACATTAAATTTACTCCTTTAAAACACTATAATTGACAATATGTTAATATTAATCCATATTGTGTAAGAAACAAGCATTACCATCTTGCTAATTAGCTGCTAATATGCAGTCTCAACACCATAGAGAAATGCTTGCATAATGCTAATCTGTCCACAACACTCATGCAGGAAAAACTCATCTTCATTAGTTTACAGCACAAAATATAAGCTACAAAGTTACACGAATGTTTAATATTGCAATAAAAAAAACAACTCACCTCATTTCACAACGTATTTAACTGTAAATGTAGAAACACAGAAAAAACATTGATTCAGTATCTCTATTTCTGTGCTCTGGCTTCCGTTTATAGATAATTTTTTTTATTTTACTTTTTGATTTTACAGTTTTAAATGATCCTGTCCCACACATGTCAAGATGTGCAAATTGTCTGTAAATTACAAGGATCGTCCCCCATTTTGCGTGCAGACGTACAGGCCAATCTTACAGATTATTTAAAAAAAAACAGGTCTTCAAATTTGTGTAAGTCAGAACCGGCAGGCTGTAAGGAAGTAATTTTTCCACCTCCTCGTCCTTCATTCTCTACTTCTCTGTCGCTGCAGACCTTGTGATCTGCGACCTCTCGCCGCGTTCGACAGTCCGCTTGTCCGGTCCAAACTAAACACCCCCGACTCCCCCGGTGTATTGTGTGTGAGTGCTACGGCTATTTTAGTGAAAATGACAGATTTCTGAGGGTCAAGATACAGGTAAATGTTCAAAGGGGCTGACGTGTATGCCATCCTGTTCATGTAACCACCTCAACATCTACCATCCAGCAGGAGCACTCCGGTCTGCAGGCCTGTTGTTTAATTCTGGCTCGAGCCATCAGATTGCATTCATGCATCACTAAATGTGATCGGCATCAGCGTGCGGTGAAAATGTTTTCACTCAAACCACCTTCTGAGGTGGTCTGGATCCCTTTTATCCACGTATGTTTGGTGGTCCTAACACAATCCATCTAGGAACTCCTTCTGAACTGACGTGACCCCACACAAGCAGCAGAGTTGGTACCTGGAGTCTGTGGGTAAAAGCTTTAACAGCTGGCTAACTACAAATAATTAAACAGCTTTCCTTGAGAATATTCTAAAGATAAGGCTTTTTATTTGTTTTAATTAACAGTTAATCTGAATTCTTTAATAAAACTCTAGAAAAACAGACCTTTATATTAATCAAATAGAAGCTCATTAAAGTTTGTTCTGATTATTTTTAGAGGTGATAAAAATCCGCTGTGGTCACTCTATTCACCTACTTAAACCCAGAGTCACAGTGAAGCTGAACTTTTACTTTTCGAAAACAGATTTTTTTTCTCAACAAAACGCATAAAACACTATCAGTTTAGTTCTGGAGTCAAGTCAGCTCAAAAGGTCTGCTAAAGCTAATTAGATATAAAAAATAAAACATGGACATAAGTCAGTTAATTTTGCAGATACCGACCTAAATGTGGTGTGGTAGTAGCTGAGGCTGTCTGAGTGCTAACAGATTGGGCCAAATCTTTGTTTAAAATGTTGCTAATACTATTTGCAATCAGTGTTGTCCATCCATCCATCCGTTATCTATCCCCACTTCTTCCTTTCAGGGTCACTGGCAGTGGTGGACAGTAACAAAGTACTTTTACTTTATTACTGTAATTAAGTACATTTTTTGAGTATCTTTACTTTACTTGAGTAGTTATTTATTTGGGAACGTTTTACTTTTACTCCACTACATTTCTAGGAAGCTTGTCGTTACTCGTTCCTTTTAGACAGCATAGATT
>NW_013952553.1:519776-526247 GCF_001266775.1 Austrofundulus limnaeus
GTCCTGTGTTTTGTTGGTGTATATTTAATATACTTCTAACCGCTATTTCAATCTTTATATCTTACTAATTACTTCTCGCTGTTTTTCCTCTCTGTCTCTATTTTCTCTTCACTTAAAAAAAGGTCACTGATGATGAATAAATAAACTAATATTTAGTTTAGTTTTCTACTGAAGTGACAAGAAAAAGAAAAGAAAAAAATGTAATTTGTACTTTTACTTTGTACTTAAGTACTTTAAAATGCATGTATGTACTTCTGAATACTGAAGTATTTTCAAAAGTAAGTACTTCAGTACTTTTACTTGAGTAGATTTTTGACTGAGTAACTTTTACTTGTAGTGGAGTAGATTTGACCATGAGTATCAATACTTTTACTCAAGTACTAGAGTTGAGTACTTTGTCCACCACTGGTCACTGGTGCCCATATCCAGCAGCCGCTGTGCGAGGGGCGGGGTACACCCTGGACAGGTCTCAGTCCCAGGGACAGAGACAAACGAGCCCTTCACTCTCTCACACCAACACAGCAAAAACAGGAGTGTTAAAATTTCAGTGTTAAACTTTTGGGTGTTGATTTAACACCTCCTAGTGTTATTTTAACACTTTCTGAGTACACTCACACCCATTGTTGGTGTTAATTCACAGTGTTGATTTCCTCATTGTTGTCTCAACACTGGACAGTGTTAAATAAGCTCCGCCCACAGTTAAGTCTTGTGTAACACTTAACAGTGTTGCTATATAACACCATGCAGTGTTGAAAGCAGTATTCTGAAAAGCCCCGCCCTCTTCCACCTCATGTCAGACAGACCAGTATTTACCCAGCATTCCTTGCTGAGAAATCTTGCAGAAATGATGTTTTTGTGTGTTTATGACCATTAAAGACGTTCATGAGAGTAAAAATTAGTTGTTCTGGTTTGTTTTCTTGTTCGGTTTGATAAAGCTGTTCAACTTTAAGTTTGTGTTATTGGCCATAAATCGACACCATGAGTGAGAGGTCTGTCCTGGTGTGTGAAGGGTGACTCCATTATACTTTCCTACTAACTGCTGAGTAGTACAACAAGTTTGATATTTACTGAGTGTTAAATTTACACTATAAATTTGATTGTGTATTGACACCTTGTGGTGTCTGATAACCTTTCAAACACCACAATTTCTCTTGTTAATAGTAATACACTGGTGATACTTTTTAACTCTTTATTTTAACACTGTCAAAATGTTAATATGACACCCAGTATTGTTGAATATTTAACACGGGCTGGTGTTACTTTTAACACTAACACTATTTTTATGTTAATGTAACACCAAGTATTGTTGAATATTAAACACTGGTTGGTTTTAAATTAACAAAAAGAATGGGTGTTAAAATTTAACACTTTCACAAATGTTATTTTAACACCAGCGAGTGTGGACACATATAGACACTTTGCTGGTGTTAAAATTAACACTTTGGGTGTTAAAATTAACACTTTGGGTGTTAAATTAACACTGGCATTTTTGCTGTGAAGAAACAGTTTAGTTACCAATAAGCCTAACAGTCGTGTTTTTGGTCTGTGGAAGGAAACCGGAGAAGAACATCTCTACTCTACAACTCCACCCAAAAAAGTCCCTGGCTGGGATTCAACCTGGCAACCTTCTTACTGGGAGGCAACAGCTCTACCAATGAGCCACCGTGCAGCCAGTGCTGTCTTTTAATAAAGTATCTCATAAACCACTGATCGAAGTTTAATGAAACTTTCAAGAAATAATTTATAGAACATCTCCAACTGATTAACCTCTGGAGCTAATCAGTCCATTATACAGATATTCCACTAAACTTTGGTGTAGCTGGAGATGGAAGTCATTCACAATCCTTGCTCTAAGTCAGGGCTACTCAATGGTGGCCCACGAGTGACCAAAATATGACCCACCAATTGGTTCATTGATCTCTTAAGTCCAAACCCCCGGTTTTCTACTTTAATTACTTTTTCTTTTAGCTAGACATAGACACGTTTGGTGTCTACAGAAACGTCAGAATCTTAGCTAGAAGCTGGTAAAAACCATTTCTAGGAATATCTAAGACAGGTAAAACTACAAGCAGTTGAAGATAAAACTATGAAAGTGAAAATAAAATTGGTTTAAAAATTTGGCAGGTCAAATATGTCAAAAATAATATTTGTGTTAAATAGGAGGCAGAATGTTATTTTTGTTTTTAATATTGTTTTACTATCAATACAATTATAACATACTGTTCTGTATGTTGTATTCATGGTTAAATGCAGAAAAATAAACTAATTCAAAGGTAACAGATCTTTGTAATACTTGGTTTCTTTACAAAATATTTTTAATTGCTGGAAGTTCGGCCCCTGTGCTGTTGTTCTGCATTAACCGTGGCCCCCGGAGCAATTTAGTTGAATAGTCCTGCTCTAAGTGCTGCTACTTATGCAAGATTTGTGCTTAAAACTTTTGCAATACCTGTTGGAGTCAACCCTGTTTGTTGATAAAAAAAGAAATCTCACAAACCACTGAATGGTTTTAAGTTAGTGCTGGTCAATTTAATCCATTATTATCGAGTTAATGCAGCTGCTGCTTAACAATTATTTTAACTCGAGCTAACCATGTTAATGCATGTCTCAACCAATGAGAGCCTTTGTTGTTGCCTTGCAACATTCATGCGAACAGATAATGAGCCACAAGAACAGAAACATGGCAGAAGGCACTGGACTTCTCCATAAGCATTTTTATTGTAGAACCCTTCCTGATGGAATCACTCAGTGAGTGGTGGTTTGAGCCTGAAATATCTCTGAAATTCTAAATCCTGTTTCATAACAGAGGAGGGTTCTTTAGACAAAGCTGTGGGAGAAAAATACAAATCGAAGTACGACAAGCTTATTTGTTCAAAGTTTTTAAAAACACATTGAACTTTTTTACATATACAGTATTAAGCAATGCCTATATTTGAGTCGTATGTGAATTTTGTGCTTAATAATGAGATTAAGTGCGATTAAAAATTCGAATCTATGCTGAAAACGAATAAAAAATGCAACTTTTCAGAAACTAATCAAAGAAATGTAAAACTACAACTCAAATTTTGGAGTCAGTCCAATTTAAAACAGCTGCCCCTGCTAATTGACTTTAGCAAATACAAAACCGGTTATAACTCAGTCAGTTTTACAGGTAAGGTAAAAAAATAATAATTTAATAGCAGCTGAGAGTCATCCCTAACACCTACTCTGAGTGTTTTGATTTATTGCAGAAGAACATCATACATAATTTTTAAAAGGCTTAACAAGCTAAAATGTCATCATTTCTCAACAGGTTCAAACTGGCAGGCCTGTATGGTATAAATCTTGTGCCATTAGGAACTGAATGTGAATTGCTCAGATTGAATCTGAATGTACATAATTTGAAATTGAATGCATTGGTTTGAAAATAAATTTCACTAAATTGAAACCGAATTTAATGGTTTGAAACTGAATTTAAAGTTTTGTATCTGAATTAATTAGCTTTGAAACTGTATTTTGGTTTATTAAAAATTCAATTTGACTACTTTCACTTTCAGTTCCACAATTCATATTTTTGTGTCACATCCTGGTCCTTGAGAAATCCAGCCAGAGTAATCAAACACAGATCCACAGATTTATGTTTCACTTTGGTGAAGTTTCCCTTCTGTATGTAACAGAGTTGATACAATCCACTGTAAAAGTGACAAAAACAGACAAAGTTATTTTACTGAAGTAATTTTATCTATATGTAGAAAATGTTACATTTACATCACATCATGGATCAGTCAGCAGCAGCAACTGATCAATATGTGATCAATGATGTGATATAAATGTAACATTTTCTACATTTAGGTAAAATTAATCACTGCAATAAAGTAACTTTGTCTGTTTTTGTCACTTTTATGATGGATTGCATCAACTCTGTTACATACAGAAGGGAAACTTTACCAAAGTGAAACATAAATCTGTGGATCTGTGTTTGATTACTCTGGCTGGATTTCTCAAGGACCAGGATGTGACACAAAAATCTGAATTATGGAACTGAAAGTGAAAGTAGTCAAACTGAATTTTTAATAAACCAAAATACAGTTTCAAAGCTAATTAATTCAGATACAAAACATTAAATTCAGTTTCAAATTAGTAAAATTCTTTTTTAAAACCAAGGCATACAATTTCAAATTACGCACATTCAGATTCAATCTGAGCAATTCAAATTCAATTCCTGCTGGCACAAGATTTATCCCGCAGGGCGTGCACTCTTTCTAAGATGATTGTGACAGCTGCTGTTGTCCTCTAACAGTGCAGCACAGATCTGAGTCATAAAGAGTCATAAAGAACTTGTGGTTGGTTTTATTAATAATCACTACTAAACTGTTTTTTTTTTATCCCGTGTAAGCTCCTAATTGAAAACAGCTTGAGAAGTGACACATCGGTCAGAGTTTCTAATCCTGGATCAGTTAGTCCTCTGCACATCTGCTGCAGTCTAATTGCTCCATTTAAAGAAACTGTCCTTGATTAGGTCATTATTAGGATCATTTAACTTTTCTCTGAGAGGGAGCGAAGGGAGGAGTACCGCTGATGGGGTGGGGGGCGGGGGCAGGGGGGGAGTTAGTGGTATTCTCTGACACCGAATTGGACGCCGATAGTTTTACGTGTCCCGCCTCGTGGAATGTATCCGACAATAAGGGGTGCACGTGGAGGCAGGGGAGGGGGTGGGGGGGGGACCGCCGTTGCATTCACGCGCTAATTAGAAAAAATTAGATCCATGAAAGGCGGCGAGTGATCCGGGCCTTCAACCTGCGTTCTGTGCAGCCCTGTAGCCGCACAAAGGAGGAGGCAACAATGAGTGCCGGGGGGGAGGAGGGAGGGGGAGGAATGGGGGAGATAAATAATTTAATCCATTATCTACTCTGCAAAGCTCATCAGCACCGCTACACAATGGCCACGATTGAATTGCTGATTGCATTTCTCTCCTACCCTCCAGGAGAAAAAAAAAGAATCCCATGCTCTGCTATGTTCTCTCAGCCTGCCAGCACAACCAGGAGCAGAAGACAAGAGTGAGGAGGGGAGGGAGGGAGGGAGACAGAAGTGTAGAGTGTCTTCCACCAAGGTCAAACTACAATGCAGCAATCTAATTAAGAGTATCAGAGAGTTTCCTGTATGGGGTCAACCTCCCTGTTGTGCTCGCAGGCTTATAATGTCCATTATGCCTTACATCGTGTACTTCCTGATGGAAGTGGTGGACGTAATGCTAATTAAATCTTTCTTTTAACAGCATTCTCATTCAATGATCCAATAAAAAAAAAAGAAAAAGATGTGGTAATTGTTATCTTTCTGGTCACAAGTTTCAAATACAATTAAAGGGCTGGCATTCCTTGATGAAATGCACATTACCCGCCACCTTTTCTACAGCATGCACATAACACATTACAAGAGGACACGCAGAGAATGTGATGCTAAGCAACATCAGATTTTAGCTCAATATCTGTCAAATGTATTGAGATAAACCTGTGTTTGCATAAACTAAAGTTGCTTAACTCTGGTGGCTATTTTGAGTCGGATCAACTCCAAAAGTTAATCAGGTATACATGTATTGTACGTCTTTTTATTTATTTCTGAAAGTTTCATCAGAATCCACCATCTTGTTTATAAGATATTTTGCTAACACAGACAAATGTAACTGACTCTAAAAGTTATTGAAGTTTTAAGCAAAGATTATGTACAATTGGCAGCACTTAGAGTTTGTGTTGAAAATTACTCCCAGCTACAATCACACCAAATTGAAGTACAATTTCTATGAAATTAACTGAATTATAGCCATTTTTGTGTTCTCTAAAGTCAGTTGACTGTGGTGGCCACCTTGTCTCGAGTGGACTCAAACAGCTATTCAGTTGTAGATGTGCATCCAGTGATTACTTTCTGAAAGTTTCATTCGAATCCACCCAGTCATTCATGAGATATTTTACTAACAGACAAACGACGTTGACTCCAACGGTTAAAGATGAAGTTTTAAGCAAAGGTTTTGTGCAATGGTTAGCACTTAGAGTATGTGTTGAAGATTACTTTCAACTACAACCACACCAAATTGTAGTGCAAGATCTGTAAAATAGACTGAATTATAGTATTTTTTTCTGTTTTCTGAGGTCAATTAGCTGGGGTGGTCATTTTAAATTGAATTGACTCAAAAAGGTAATCTGTTGAAGTATATTCACTGAATATTTCTTGAAAGTTTTTAAAAAATCTGTCCTCATAAGGTATCTTGCTAACAAATGAACAGAATTGATTAAATAGGTATTTGCAATATTTTGAACAGATACAGCAGGTAAAATAAGTATTGCACACGTCACCATTTTTCTCAGTAAATATATTACTAGAGGTGCTAATGACATAAAATTTTCACCAGATGTCGGTAGCAACCCAAGTGATCCATACATACAAAGAAATCAAACCATAAATGTCCAGAAATGAAGTTATTTGTAATAATGTGGAATGACG
>NW_013952553.1:527775-549081 GCF_001266775.1 Austrofundulus limnaeus
CACACACACACACACACACACACACACACACACACACACACACACACACACACACACACTGGTGTAAAAACAATAACTACTATGACATTTGTTTTTATAAATTCATAGTCTCCAGAAGTAAAATTACTTTGGCGATGACCTTTAATATAATAAAGCGCCAAAATTTTGGATTCTTTTCATGCATATTTGAGCAATTACTTGATGGAGTGAGGTCAAATATGGGAGTGCAACTCATTATGTATGTCTGGATAGATGTTAACTGTGCCAGGGAAATGATTTGGAGGTCATCCAACTTTTCCATTTGCTCTACAATGTTATAAATATTTCGTTTATAAGTAAAAAAAATAATAAAGTGAAATAAAAATCAGCTATTTCTGCTACTTTTGTAAACACACATTCAAGGTGCTAAGTGGATGAATTCTGACCCTTTACCCAAGACATTTAATCATGTGCTCTAATTTTCACTCACTCAAATGATCAAATCTAAATGGTTTGGTAATGTTGTTTGTATGGATGCTGGAAAATTAATTTTGTTGACCTGAAGGACTCCAGACTTTTCTACTGGAGCCACCTTTTGTCCACATTTAAACATGATTCAAATTTCTAAACAGCCAGTGAATCAACAGCTTTCATATTTGGCATTTATATTTCCTTTTCTTTTTTGTTACGGATCCTTTAACCTTCACACCGAAAAGGTTAGGGCCTCCCCAGAGTTAGTTCTTTATTCATAAAATCTGTAAAGGTTTATTCAAACAGCTACTGAAAAGATTATTTACTTATCAACTGAAGTCATCAATCATATGAACAATGAAAATATAAAGTACTTTGTAAAGCACTGAGCTGTCTTTAAATTTTTATATTCAGCCTAGACAAAACCATACTTACCTGGGTACGACTTTACAATAAAAGCCTCTTTATAAACCTTTATAAAAGGTTTATTAATGGTTTATAAACATTTATAAACTTTGTAATGCGTTATGAATCCTTTATAAATTGTTTAATATAAACCCATCAGCACAACACCTGCTTTGAATGTTATTAACCCATTAAATGATTATTAGTAATTATCAGTCCCATACAATGACTTCAGACTGTCCCCTCTGTACCTCCCAGTGGGTTCAGTAGGACATTTTCTTGAATATTAAGGTGAACATGCTGCTGAACATGTTCGCACTCCATACTCATCCACGTCACATACTGATGAGCACAGCTGACGAATTTGAACATTTTTCATCCTTTTGTTCATTTTACTGCTCAGATGGGCATGAATTTGTAATAATTTCCTCCTGTGTTGGGATTGAGGAGGTATTTTACCTTAAAAATGTGCAATTTTAGGTGTAGTTGTGTTTTTATATTTTGAAAACAGACAACTGGGTTGTTTCACCGTGCCTGCTCTGAAATGCCTCAACGTATAATTATTTGTTCCTTCTGCAAGGAACAAACCTACAAAATTTCATCCAATTCCGTGCAAAATTTGATTTTTCAGAACCAAAAGTGGAGCTCCGAGCGGCTTGCTCTCCAGTATCGACTGATTGGAGGGCTTTTTCTGCGGCTTAGAGTTCCAACTAGTGCCCTGCGCCCACTCATGCTTTGAAATATTTCAAAATTTAATAGGCTGTTCCCTGTGGTACATAAACATTTCCTGAAAGTTTCCTACAAATCAGTTTGGTACTTTTTGAGAATTATGCCTGAGAATGCAGCTAGCTTTAGCCAGTGCCAATGTCCAAGAAACATAGTAAACACCTGGGAACCGCGGGTGGTTGTGGGACCTGAAGTCGGTTCAGAGCTCAGAAATTGCTTTAAGGGAGCATTTTCTGCTCACTAAAATCAAAGTAAAATGACTCAAATTTGAATATGTTGTACAGTTTTAGCCCCTCTAACAGGTTGTTTTTGTCACGAGTGTGTAGCACTCTCCTAAAGGCTGTTACGAGCTCACAAAGGTGGTTGAAGTCCCCTCTTATCAAACGTGGCCCCTTGTGAGTTATGAGGTATATATTTGTCAAATTTGACTACACTGCATTATTACAAACCCTGAGTCATCCTGTCTTGGTCCCATGGTTCTGGTTGGTTCCTGTGGTTAATCACATAGGTTTTTGTTGAGACACCGAATCCTGAATTTTTGCTTGGAGTATAACAGAACCCCCCCCCCCCACACACACACACACACACACACTTTTTTTTGCTTAAAAGGGATGTAACCCTTGTGTATAATGTCCTGTTACATCTCAATAATTCAAGTAGAAAAACAAAAACAGAACAAAAAACAAAGCTGAGTCTGCCCTCTGGACGAGTTTTTCTTTGTTGAAAAGTTTTGTCTCTCCTCCAAGAGACTTCTTCATTCAGAAGAGTTCCAGGTAAACTCAGCCTTATAAGTAGTGCCTCCATGGCGGACAAACAAGTTTAATAATGAAAATCCAAACTGGTTGTTCATGTGCAAAAGAGGACATTAGTCTAATGACTGATTGTTGGTACCCTGATTATCCCTATTGTTCACAGAGGGTTGAGTCATTCTTGCAATAGCAGCACTGTTGGAGGAGGACAACTGGACATGAAGGCCTACCTCTGTTTAATGGTGGATGTTTTTTCTTCACAAAAATGGCTTCCTTTACTCCTCTCTCAAACCAACGTTCCTCTCTATAAAGGATGAGAACATCTTCATCCCTGAAAGAGTGGCCGCTGGCCTGTAGATGAGTGTAAACTGCAGAGTTCTGACCTGTAGATGAGTGTAAACTGCAGAGTTCTGACCTGTAGATGAGTGTAAACTGCAGAGCTCTGGCCTGATGATGTAGTTCTTCTGTGCTGGCTCATTCATTTGAACAGTGGCAGCTTTGTTTTCCTGATGTATAACTGATGACAGTCCTCCTGACACTTAACATCATACACAACATTACTGTGTTTGTGCCGGGGCACCGGATCTTTGTTTCCAGTTTCCAAGAAAGCCAACCTGCCATTTTTCACATTTTCACATCCTCTCATGTGAACTTTATATATTTACCCAGAGTTGATGTGATCAGTGAAACACTGGACTTCCTGGGATTTAATTTTAACCCAAGTGTCATCGACATACCTGAACCAATGGCTCGGTGGTGACAAGAGACATGCTAAACAAGCTAGACGCGCCACGAGGCCCCCAGACACGCGTCCACCATAGACTTTGCATACGCTCCTGCTGCTCGATGTGAACCCAGCTTAACTCCTCATCTAACAAGCCTGTGCTATTCATGACGTATTCTACAGCAGGAAGACAGAGTGAGAAATCATGATGATTTATCCCCCATGACACAATATTTCAGTTACATACAAGAAAATATTGAAATTTATTGTGGTGGTAAATTAACAAAAGCTCTGGTGTTTGATACACCCCCCCCCCCCCCCAACTATATGGATGATTTTTGGGGTTAAAATTTTTACACTATGCACGCATAAATACGATAATATCAACTGTTAATATCAGAAGGTGATTCTTCAACAACCTTTCTGAAATTCTCTTTGGGCTTTTGGTTTTGGTGCATCTCCGGGATTTTCTGTGGACCCCCCCATGAAAATGTTCTGGAGGTACCACTGTGTAGCAGACAGAGTACGTGGCATCTATTATTTTCTCAACTGCAGATTATCAGCTCCACCGTTCTCCAGGAAAAACAAGAATTTCAAGAACATTTTTGATTTTCTTGGCTCGGTGCCTGCCTGTGGCACGCTGGCTTAATTTGACCTTTCGTCTGATCGCGGCACATTTGCATAAAACATGAAGAAAAGTAGTACACATGACGGTCCCCTTTGGCCGAGCGCTCGCAGGTACTGTCCCCAGTCCCAGTGAGGGGCAGTCAAGCTGCCTCTGCTCTGCTCTGTTTGTTTTATGGAGCAGGAGTGAAACCACTCAGAGGTCAGCTAGCTGCGAGAAAAAAAAATCTGTGCTGAATCTCATTGACAAAAAGAGGTCATTATTGTGCATCAGCACGAGCGAGATCAAATGCTCTGAATCAGATACAAAGCAGCAGGACAGCCGATCCTTTTGTCGACTCTGTGATGCAGAAAAGACAAAAAATAAATAAATAAATAAATAAAAAAGGCCAGAACATCTTCTGTCTCTACACATGGCATCACGAGAACTCCATTCACACATGCTGAATTAATTTGAGGGCGTCATTATGCAAGTACAGTACAAATTTTTCAAGAGCAAGTGAAACTATTTTTAGCTACCACAGGCCCTAAGAGCCAAGTGTGGCTAATGGTGTCATTTGTATTGTTAATGATAATGCACTGTTTGTTCCATTTGGTTTTGCACAGGTGCAACGAAGGCAGCCATGTGAGGAGGCCTTTGAGTCGGTCTGAGCACTGCTAGAATCCATTCCACAAGGCCACGGCTCCCTCTAGTGGATCAGAAACTCAGTCAGGAACCAAGGTTAGAAGATGAGCTTAGTTTTTGTGCTTTAGTCCAGGAAATAGGATCAAGGAGTTTCATTGTGACAGGAAGACACTAAAGCAAACAGCTTGTGCAACTGCAGCAGAGATGTTTGAAATATTCGGTTACTAATTAACCTTCAGGCTCATCAGCCACGATCAATATAGTGTGGGCTTTTTTTTTTAAATTGAGATGAAGCAATTATCAGACTGTATTCATCTCGTTAATGAAACAATGTTCCAAAATGCCTGCAGCAAAACTGTTAATTGAGTTCTATTTTCTGAGACAGGAAGCCTCTCCTTGTGTCCGTGACTGCAGAGCTTCAAATGTGGGTTGGTGGGGGAGGTGGGGCTGCTCATCTGAGTGGACACAGGAACAGGCTGTGGGCTGGTGGAGTGTGCTCTGCCCTCCCCATGTTTACTCCCTCATCAGAGCAGAGGTAAAAGAAGATCTGGCTTCAGCCTTTCTGCACAATTTCACTGGTTTAGTTCTCTCTATTGAGGAGCATTTATTGTAGTCCTTGTTTGTGACACTGCACTAGTTGCACATTGTGTTGTAATAGTTCAACAAACTTTTGCTTTTCTCATATGTAATGCATACTAAAGTTTATATTGCTATCCATCCATCCATCTACCCATCCATCCATCCATCCATCCATCCATCCATCCATCCATCCATCCATCCATCCATCCATCCATCCATCCATCCATCCATCCATCCTCTTCTGCTTGTTCCAGAGATGGGTCTCAGGAGCAGCAGCTTCAGCAGGTAGGCCCAGACCTTTCTTTCCCCTTCCAGCTCTTCTGGGAAGATTGTTCCCAGACCAGCCAAGTGGAATAGTCTCTCCAGTGTGTCCTGGGCCTTCCCCAGGGTTTCCTCTCCTGGAGAGCTGAACTTCTCTTGAGCAGAAAACTGGATTTTGGCCACCTGTATCCTTGGGTGGGTAATACTATATGGGGACCGTTTTTGGCATACACACCTACTTGTGGGGACCAAAGCCCCATGGTACCATTGGTGGGTTGGGGTTAAGTTAAGGACTAAGATGTGAATTGAGTTTAGGTTAGTTTTAGGGTCAGGTAGGTACCTGTGAGGTTAGGTTTAGGGTAAGGGGTCAGGGTTAGGCTGTAGAAATGAATGGAAGTCAATGGAATGTCCCCATAAAAATAGTTGTACTAGACTGTTCAGTCTCATTCTTTCAGTCACTAAGGTTAGAGATAACAGTTGCCCTTCAGTGAGATTTGGGGGTTGATTCCACCAACATTTAGTTTCATGTCCAAGTTTCTCTGGGCAAGACACTGAACCTTCATTATATCTGATGTGTGTCCAATCAGTGAATGAAAGCACTGATTAGTCTCTATACAGGGTGTATCAGAAAAAGTGATACTCAGAAAAATCGCCATAAAATTAACATAGATAATAATTTTGAAAATGTGGGCATAACCTTTGGTAGAGGGGATTATTCTGCTTCGAATGACACCAAAATCTTAATCTTAGTCCACAGCCACTACACATGCGTTTGTTATCCCTTAGCTGTGATCCACTTGTTTCGACGTTAGGACATGAAAGGGTTAATTATTTTAAAAAATGCCTTGGCATGCATGTAAAATATCATCTAAACTTTTAATTTTATGTGAAAGGTCGTATTTTAACCCTCACATTTCCTTGTGCAAAGGACATGAATTTTGTGAATTTCCAACTGTTCCTGCTCACTGGAGCGTGAAGCGTAAACTAAGATTTTGGTGTCATTCGAAGCAGAATGATCCCCTCTACCAAAGTTTACGCCCACATTTTCTAAATTATTATCTATGTTAATTTATGGCGATTTTTCTGAGAGTATCAGTCTTTCTGATACACCCTGTAGAGTTGATTTATCTAGATTAGCTTTGTAGAGAGACACAGTAGAGTGCTGTGTGGATGCGTAAATGAGGGTACAGGTTGTAGTGTAAAGTGTTCTGAGTATCCTGGTTGGATGGAAAGGTGATATATAAGTACAGTCCATTTAGTATTTATTACCCAAAGTTTGTTACAAAAGATAAGTGTAGGAATAGACCGACCAGTAAAGAGAGCATTTCACCTCAGCTCCTTCTTTACCACAATGGACAGGCACAGATCTTCCCTCCATTTAAAGAACCTCATTCTCAACCTGATTTAAAGGTTTTATCTTTATGCAGCTCTGGCAAAATTGATTTAGTGTGGGAAGAAGCAGAAATTATTCATTTGACTCTAAAAGTTGTAGACCTCTGCACTCATTCAACAAAGACTAATGTGTCTAAAATAGTTACTAGTAAAAACAAAGTGTCAAGTCAATGACTGGTCAAATTTTTAGTGTTTACAAGTTGACAACTTATATGTTTGTTGTATTTTTGTTTTGTCTTTCTTCTTTTTAACACGTATGAGGTTGTTTTTATGCTTACTGATTTATATGTATGACACAGTCGTTTCAATGGTTTATTAATGCATCAAATAATTTCCTAAATAAAAGCTCAAGAATAAAAACAGAGACCCTGAGTACAAACACACGACTGTTCACTGCCATGAAAGGTGAGTGATCAAGTATATCTGTCAGTTCTGGAAAGATTGAACTCAGACTTTGCATCAGCTGATAAGATATCCACTAAGCATATGCTGAACACTTGACATGTTAGCAAAATATCTCATGAACCACTGGACGGACTTAAATGCAACTCTCAGTAGTAACTGTTGGACATACATTTACAACTTTTGGTGCGAACTCAATCCAAGATGGCTGCTACGGCTTTTTGACACAAAATGTTTAGAACTTGATACAGATACTGAGCTAAAATTAGGTGAGGTAGTAGCTGAGAGTCATGTATGCCTTCCTCCACAAAATGCCTATAATTTGATGTAACAAACTCTAGTTTTACAAAATTAAAAGAATAAGTTTTACACAGATGGGTAGCCTATGCTCTGAAATTAAAGCAGAATGGGTCTTTAATTTTATATCTGTCATTTGGTTCCACCATTATTTTTCAGTTTCATCTATTATAGAACAAGAAAGCAAAATGTCTTTAACAGTTATTTTTAGTGAAGAACAGAAGCAAAGTACGAGAAAACCAAGGCATTCTCCATTTTCAAAACATGCACCTTTTTAATCCACCACATATCCAGATGTAAGGTTTAGGCTGTTGTATTACAGCTAAATACACTTAAGTATTTTAATCGTATGCAGCTTGTGTTATGGTGGAGAACGGAGAAATCAGAAAAGCTACAGATTAGTACAACAGCTTGTTTGGCCAACCAACACGGGGTGTTAAATTAATCTCATAAAGTAAAAGAAATCTAATGCTTTTATGGAGCTCCATGTGTTCTGTGTTTTTATCACGTAATACATATTGTCTGGTTTTTACAGTCTCATTCTGTTTTATGGCAGATAAAATAAAGCAGATCTGGCTTTTTAAATATGTGCACATTAGCCATCTGTTTGGGTGGGATGGTCCAATAAAAGTGAGGAGAATGTGGGAAAAGCCATAGTCCAGCTAAATTTTGGTGTTTCAACCTGAACAAGTCCATCATTACTGCCCAACACTGAACACGAAAGAGCAATAATGTTGTTGTTCATGACTGTGTCCGTTTGTACCATTAGCAAAGCACACATCATTGAACGGATTTTAATGAAAATGTCACCCAGCCAGTGTTACAGGTACTGAGCTAAAATTTGTTGTATTAGCTGAAACTGATCCCCTACTTATAATCTGAGAGCTCATTCTTAAAGATCTGTGTTTCAAATTTTGCCATCAACTGTTCAAGTCAATCTCTCGTGAACTACTGGACAGATTTTTAGGAAACTTTCAGAGTGTAATCACTGCATCTCCGTCTAGAATGGATTAACATTTGGTGTAAATCGAGCACAAGATGGCTGCTACAGCTAATCAATCTTGGCTAGCCAAAAATGGCAAAAACTCAGTCAGTTTTACAGATATTGCACTAAAACTTGGTGTGGTAGTAGCTGAACACCATCCCTAACACATATTCTGAGGGCAACACCTTGACATCATATCTTAAACACAACAGGACAAATTGAAATGAAGCTTTCAGAAAGTACTGGCTCTACATCTGCAAAGTTTTTTTTATTGGAGTTAATCAAATTTAAGATGGCTGCCACAGCTAATCAACCTTAGCCACCACAAAAATTGCTACAACTCAGTTTTACAAATATTTGGCTAAAATTTGGTGTCTGATGTTAACAGTTGTGTACAACACAAACTCTACAGATCAGAATTGTGCACAGTGTTACTTGTAAAGTTTAACATGTTGGTGTAGATCAGGGGTCAAACCTGGTCTTTGAGCATTGCTATCCTGCATGTTTTACTTGTTTCTCTGTTCAAACACACCTAATTTGAATGATGTGTGATTATCATCCAGGATGTGGTAAATCTGGAAATAATAAAATAAATAAAATACAAATAAAACAACTGGACTTCTATTCTGTATATGATGTTTCACTTCTCATCTGGGGGTCTTTCCTAATATAAAATTGCAGTTTTGAATTAAGTCCACGAATGGAAAAAGAAAATGTCTTCAGTTACAAAGTAAATGTCAAGTTGTTTTGTTTTTCGATTTTAATTTCTATTCTTATTTTTCAAAATTTAACCAAAAGGTTAGAACTTCATTTCACAACAAAAAAATGATCTTGGTCTAAAACTGACATGAAAGGTGATGATATATGATATTCAGAAAATATCTACCAAAGTCCTCAAACTTTATGAAAATTTTAAATTATTCAAATATACAAACTTATCCTCATAAGAGATAGCTAAAAATATTTAAAAAGCAAAACGAGGATCGATGAAGCAAGACATTTCAGTCGTGCTTTTATGATCATAGGAATGTGAGAAGTGGTAAGTTTGTGAAAAAACACTGAGATGTGTGAAAAATAAGACGGTGGGCTCACGGGACCACAGTCCAATAACAATAAAGGCACTGTCAGTCTTTCTCTGCCTGAAGTAACCCTGTATTTACACTTTAGTCCATTTTGGTTAGTCCGATTCAAGCTTGTGGTCCCGTCACAGACGAAGAACAGCAGCAAGCATCACTATTTCACTAAGAAAATACTGACAAACCATGTTATATATGTAAAAAAAAATCAAGATCAACCTGGTGTGAGAAAATAAAAATACAAGTGATGCACAAATAAAAAAAAAAATGCCACAACCCAATTGATTTTCTTCATTTGGTCCAAAAACCTGTTATCTGTAAGTCATCACCCTGTGAACCAATGCAGCCTGGACTGTCAGAAATATGTAAACAAGTACTGGTTCAATCCAAAGTCTGGTGTGCAAAATGAAAAACACAAAACAGATGAACTAATTTTTCTTTCTCCAGAAAGTCACAGTTGAACACAGCTTCAGACTGGTTGAACTAGTTTGTTTCTTTTTTTCTCTAATGATTAGCTAAACTCATTTTTATAGTACAGCTCAATGGTTTAGTTTTCCTAACAGCATCATCAGCATAAAAAAGTCATCTTGGAAATGTTTTTAAATTTTTTTTCTCCCAGTGTGTACAACTAGTAAGAGTTCTTGTGCGTATCATTTGGGGTAGATCTTTTCATAGAAGAAGCTCTGCGCCAGCACGTACAGTTCGCCGTCCTTTTCTCTGACGGCGTGAGCACGGACAAACTGGAACTGTTCTAAAGCGAACTCGTAAAACTCGTTTTCCATTTTCCAGATGTTGGACTGCTGCAGCTTGGCTATCGTCTCTTTGGTGGGGGGCTTCTTCTCGGTGGTCTTCCTCAGATGGGATCTTTTTCCTAAGAACAACAAAACAAAATAAAATAAAACCTAGGGATAATTTAGAGCTATAAAATTCCTTAACATGCATGTTTTTGTCTGCAGGAAGATACTAGGAGTACCCGGAGCAAAGCCACTCATGCAAACTCTACCCACAAAGGTCCCGGGATATGAAGTGATCCTGCAACCTTCTTGTTGGGATTGGACAGCTCTACAAACTGTATCACCCACCTTATGCTCACAAATGGGCTAATTTTATAAATTGAAAACTATAGCACAGAAAGTGCTCAACAACACTTGTGCTCATTCTAAATTTAAATGCTCAATGACCGTTGAAGAATCGGTTTCTTCACTGGTCCCTTTAACACGTGGAGTCCCTCAGGGATCTATTCTTGGGTCTTTTTTTTTTCTTTCACTTGCATGCTCTATTTTGGCTCCATCTTCAGAAAAGGGTTCCAACATTTCTATGGGGATGATGCTCCTATCTACCTTCGGTTGAAGCATAATTGTTCTTTTCTATTTAAACCACCATTTGTCTCACTTTGATCAATTCTTGGATGGCTTCAAAGTTCTCCTGTGTATTTGCCAGCTCTTCTCCAGCCTTATGTGCAATCCAGACCCCTTGGTTCTAATCATAATTTGCTTTTAGTTGTTCCGAGGTCCAGAGATAATTGGGTCTTTTCAGCCGTAGGTCCTAATCTGCAGAACAAACTGCCCCTACAAATCAGACAAGCTTTAACTTTCAATGATTTCTGTTGTTTCGTATTGTTCAGGCACTGTTCATTGAATTATTTTTTGTGCTGGGAAAAGAAAAATTGTATGTGGTTTCTGGGCAGAATTTCCTCTAATAAAAGAAGTTTAGTATCTGTCTCCAATCCAGAGATCACTGAAACAAATGAGATCACAAGCCCAGATAGATGGATAGATCAATCAGAATTGGAGTTGCAGCTCATTTTCTTTGAACTGTCTTAAGAGTTTATACAACCCAGTCATTTTTAGTGCTCAAGGCCATTCTCTCCATCTTATTTATTTTCATCTTGTTCACCATTCTGAGACGAAATGTAAAATCTTGTGCGAATCTTGAGATTCGAATTCTAAAAAAAAAAAAAAAACATGGTGGTCATTGGTGGGAGAACGAGTGTGACTGGGAAAGTCTGAGAGCTGCTAAAGGTGGGCATTAAACAAATTTAAACCATTTATTTTTCACTTTGACTGTAAGATATTTTCCAATACATTTTTCAGATTCTAGATGCTAATACTAGAAAGTAGTTTTAACATTGGTCCTGTCTGAACAGTCCGGTTTCCTATGATGGCGAGCTACCTTAGGCCTCAGGTCCAAAGAATCTGTGATTCTGTGATGAACTGTTTATTTGAAGTCAACTGGACTACTGCCTCGTGTGGGTCTCATGAACTGTGGGACCAATATCCACATTTGGACTGAGTCTGTTAATTTCATCTGTTTATTGAAAAATTTTAGGGTTTATTGAAATGATAAACTGATTCATACATTGGTGACAGATTTACAAATTGTATTGTAAAAAGGTTATTGATATTTAATACAAATCATATTATGCACAGTTCTGTTTTTTTCCGCTCGACATCAGTGTTGAGTTGAGTGAAGTAGAGACGTTCTTTTTTTTTGTTAACGGTGGACAGAAAAAAAAGATGCATCCCCTTACTTTACCTTACATTTAGCATCCACATCATGCTACATTTAACCTATTCTACCTGAACCTCTTATTGAAAATGTCAACAGGTGGATATGATGCTGTTGCAGAATTATCTGTGGCTCTTTCAAAACAACAGTTCAAAAAATAAAAAAATGGACTTCTGAATACAGGATTTCACTTCAAGGGTGTAAAGGTGACATGACAAAGGTGTGTTCAGTGGTGTACAGCAGTGAAAACCATTGTTTTGATGGAAGCATGTTTTACTGTGGAGATGTGGCGTTACCTGTTCTGTAGAGCTCTGTGGCTCCTTTAAAGAAGCGCGGCAGTGCTGCCTCCAAGATCATGATGAAGTCCTCCAGCTCCTCAGTTACTCCGACTAACAGATATTCATTCACCAGATTGTATTTGGCCTGTTCCAGAGCCCATTTACTTCCTGCATTCCTGCACACAAATATGACTTAATGTGAGTTGGTGTTTTGAATCAGAGTCTTTGTTTTTTTTTTTTTTTCCGTAACGACCAAATCACTTCTGCTCAATTACGGTAAGTAAATCTTCCATTAAAAACTAAGCTGACATTATTCAGAAACTATTTTATATTGACTGGCTGGACATTTAACTAAATGATATTCTGTTTTTTAAAGAAATTTTAAACATGTTCACAACTATAAAATTATTACCAATAACTTGTGCTTTGTCACATCCCACCACTGGTTATTGGTTGTTTGGTGTTTCACTTTTCAAGTCAGCTGACCTCAAATCAGGTGGTGATAATGGTCTAAGAGGTTGTCAATTTAAAACAAAATTTAAGTGACTTTTAAGCAGGAACTCTGTGCCATCGGTTTGTAGTTTGAGTATAATGAATCAAGTTCAATTATTGAATTATCAAAGTTTAGTTATCAAACAAGTGTCCAAGATGTTCTCTCCTTTTACTCATACTTCTGATCTTTTTGGTGCCACCTTTTGATAAGGAGTTTTATCGTGGAACCCACCCACACACATCCATCCATAAATGTTTGATTTAATATGCAACACTGTAAAAATGTTGTATCTTTGCTCAAATGTATCAGAATATCATACTTGGCCCTGGCCCGCTCATGTCAATATTTGCATCAGATCTGAGAGAAGTAGGTTTCTTTGACTGGAGTCTTTGTGGCCTTTGACTATGATAGTGTGAGAGGAAGTGTGGCTCACTCACCAGCACTCCGAATGATGACCACAGAAGAAAGGGATCTGGAGCCAGAGTTTCTCAGGAGCACAGTCAGACCCCCCTGAGGAGACGCACTCATCGAAAGTCTGAAACACAACAGCAGTTAAATGTTACCCCAAATAAAACAAAGGCAAAAACATAAAAAGTTCAGACAGCGAACCTTCTTGTCTCCCTGTTTTCTCCGTCGAAGGCCCGGTCTGTAGTCGTCTCCGAAGCGAAGGAAGTAGTAGTAGGACACGAGGCGCTCTATAGGATCCCGTACAACATTTATGTACATTGGCTTTCCCTTCACTCCATACCTGAACAAAAACAAAACATAGTAAAATATTCTGTAAACTGGTTTTATGACAAGATAAAGGCTCAGTCTCAGTTGCAGCTTGGTGCGGACGTATGTATGCAGTGAATCACCATATTTATTGTACTCTGACACCAGCTGCACAATGAGCGGGTGAAAGGATCAAGGAGAAGCAAACCAAGAGGAGCTCCCTCTTTCTGAGAAACACTTAGACCATTAGAATAATTACCTGTGATCACTGAGATGATAGTGTCAGAGGAGATAAGGACAACAATGCTATTAATCAACACTAAAGCACAAGTTGGCAATCAATACATGACCTTCCTTTATCTGCTCCACTAACTGCGTGTAACTAATCTGGATATTAATGGTATTACAGGAAATGAAAGGCCTTACTTTGAGAAGTCCAGATAAGCTACGTGGCCGTGGTAAAAGCCAGGCTTCATCTCTCGCCACGTGGTGACGTTCTGAACAAAGCGCACCTGCAGACGGAGATAATGTCGGTTTATTGTGGAGCTGCGGGAAAACATGGCAACGCTAAAATGTTCAAGGAGTTCTGTGTGCGGGTTCATGCCTTCATCTTACAGAAAAAAAGTAAGAGTTCAAACAAAATGTGAGAAACAAACAAATGTAACAAAACTAGGCTGAGGGCCATGAAGTGACAGCAAACCCTCATCTGTGTTTGATCGTGTTCACCGGCTGCAGGAGGTGACTGTGGGGCTATTGTGAGATGGCAGACAGGATATTACCTTGGCACTAGCAGCCAGACGTAACAATAGTTTTTGCTTTGGGGCATTTACGCTGTGTGACCACAGCTCAGTGTAGCAGGCAGCAAATATCATCAGCTTTTATTATGTCAAGTGTGGAAACAAATACACAGAGGAGATAAAAACAGATTACAACAAAACACCTACAGAAGAAAGTAATGTAGAGTGATGCAGTCCGCTGATTCACATGTGCTGGTTACGGGCCAAAAACCACAGTCGTGTGCCAACAAAAGCAGAGAAGAACTTTTTGGGAAAACATCGACGACAAAAAAACAAACTGAATGCTGGTGGATCTATCTTTAAAGGATATTTCAGGTTGATCCACACTGGAAAACAATGTTGCTAGAGTCTTGGTTTGTTTGTTTGTTCAGATACAACTTTTAAGCCATGCTGTAAGTTTCATCGGAGAGAAAAGTCTTTTTTTTTCAAAATAAGTCAAACAATTCAGTCATCTTTACGGGGACAGTGATTGGGGCGACAGGAGAAAGGGGTTTGTCCTGCATCCGGCGAGTTTCCAGTTCGAACCCCGTCTCAGTCTTTAGGCACTTCACCCGCCTTGACTGCTGGTGGTGGTCAGAGGGTCCGGTGGCACCAGTGTATTAATTTACCACCATCAGTGTGTAAATGGGTGAATGAATGGGCTGAAAGACTGTAGTGTAAATCACTTTATATAAGTTCAGCCATTTACCATATTTTTCTGCTCATGATTAGTCTTTATTTCTGTAAAATGATAGATAGACATATGATCAATATTAATAGAAAATGCGTCCAATAGAACATTTATAATTTCACTGAACTCCGATCTAGAACCGCATGGCATTCTGGGGAGTGTAGGCAGAAGAAAGGCTTTAGCTGCTCGCCCCCTCACGGCCAAGCTAAGTAAGGGTTGTGGTTCTACGCTCTTCTGTCAGCTGCAACAACCTGTTGAGTAACGTGCAATATTAGTTTCATGTTTCACCACTGTGCCTCAGAACTGTTTAAAAATAAAAAAGAACAACATGGAATGAAAGGAGAAAATGAGGTAACAGCTCGAGAGAAAATTGATCACGTCACTTGTTTGGCAGTGTCAGTCTTTTTTCTCCTGTTCCATATTTCAAATAGATAAAACAAAATAAAACAAAACAAAACTAACAAACAAACAAAAAACGTGACAATACTTATTGATATAAATGGATATGAAACACTGATATCGTGATACAATTTTTAGCCATATCGCCCAGCCCTAGTCAAAAGTTTTGAGAAACTCATTGCTTTTGGGTGGGTGAAGGGAAACTGTTCACTGAGCAGCAGACGTATACTTCACTAAATGGTTTGCGGTTTCCTCTAAATAGCCTCTTATCCCTCTTGTGCTTTCTCTGACATTAAAACACTTTACAGCAAACTATAAAGTTATCCTACATCAAAACAAAGGAGTTCTGGACTGTCACTAGATATTTGGGTAGAAAACCTGCCGTGTCATAGGAACATAAAAGCGGTCTCTGGAGTTGCTGGTGTCCTTTCAATGTTTATTGGAGCAAATGAACAAAGAAACAAACACACAAAAAAATCATGTTTACATAGAACCACCGCAGTAATGTGCAAGGGTTGCCAGATGGGACATGGTAAACTTGTACTGTCGCTATAAAATGATTGTATTTTGACCCAAACTGTCATTAGTCCTGAGTGAGTGTGTTGTAACATGATGTGTGTGTTGTGTTTGGTGAAAATCTTACAAAAAAGAAGAGGCAAAAGGCAAATTTTTGTTTTTATCTGGCAACCCACTCATGCAATCATGCACTGATCATGGAGTGTCTGCACATGTCTGAATTAGTGAATAAACTAACATCCCTTCAAATCCAAAATGTTTTTTGATTTTGCTCCGACATGCTAAAACACTCTGCTGTCTGGAATATATTGTTACTCCTGTTAGTTTAGAAGAAACTTTAGTCTGTAGTCGCCTGTGTGCGCCTGTACGCTTTCACACCTCTTCAGATAGGTGTAAACAAAAGCTTCGACTCTGAGACCTGGTTTATAGACGTACCGGTGTCAGAGACTCCGATCACCGGTGACATGTAAGCGGTGCGCAGCAGTTCCTACCTGGTCCTGTAAAGACATGACGGGGTTGTTTTTGGTCGTGTTGATGTGCAGGACGTGGAACAGATTCTTGCCGCAGAGGTCATAGGCGATGTTAGTGAAGGATGTGCTGGCTGTTTTTGGAACTCGGTTGTAGATGATGACCATGTCGTTGTTTTCAGCCAGAGGGGCCAGCTCCCGCACCCCGCCATCTTCAGTGTGACGCAGCTCTACTTCAGCCACCTCGTGTCTGGCAATGGTGCGTTCTGAATAAGACAGGAAACGTATCTCAAACACTTGCCTGATTTTAACACTTTGATGAGTTAAGAGATCAGTTCTTTGTGTAGCTTTCTACACTGTGCCAGTGTATTATTTCACTTTTTTATTTATGTTACAGTGAAAGTTTTTTGGTGGCCAGTTTGCTTAATTTTAAGGTTTCTGTGAAAAAACTCAACCACTGCTTACCTTTACAGAACACAATCAAGTTGCTAATTTTATTTCATGCTATATGGACATTTAATCCCAATAAAACACAAATCTAACAGAACTGTCTTTTGGTATTTGAAGGTTTCCATCATGTCTGAGTTCACGTCCTTAGACTTTAGAAATTAATTCAACCACAATAATTACAACAAACTGTATTCAGCACAAGAATACAGAAAAGTTTTATTCAGAATAAAAGTCCGGACATGCGCAGTGTTGTAAACGTTCAGCTCTACTTCAGTGTTACAAACGTAAACAACGCTCCTCTGTGCGCTCAGGACGGACCCGTGTCAGCTTTTAATAACGGTAGAGACATCGTTACTCCTCGGTTGAGCTGCAGATGAAGCAATACGTGTTTTTTTTATTTGTATTTTTTCTGAAGCAACGTCTGCTGTTTGTTTCCTTTTTCATCTGTTAAGAGAGCGAGGAGGAAAAGTTCTGCACTGTGCAGCGCAGCTGCAGCGCTGCTGTCCCACCGGGTGAATGAAAGTCAGCAGACATGCACACAGGTCAGTTTTCTACAATCAGAATAAGATGATCCAATTAAGTGTTTACATGAACCTCATTCCGATTGTGAATCGGCATAACCCACCCTTTTCATTTGGATTAAAAATTCATTTGGATCGAGCTCAATCGGATCAGAATAATCGGAACGGGCTGTTTACACGACGTATTTTTATTCCGAACGGCTGTTTAATCCGATTACTTTTGTCCATGTAAACGTAGCAATTGTGAGCAACAGACAGAGTTTTATGTCACGGGGGGAGTGCCGAGCTCGCTCGAGGCGATAGACGCATGCGCTATATGCGTAACGTGAAAGCTGACTACAGTTGGAAAAAAGAGCGCACAAGACACTTAATTTGGCTTAAAATACAGACATTCTGACAAATAAGTAACTGTTTGTAACCTTACCTCAGCTTAGAAGGCAGAGGGTGTCGGTCTTTTCTGCTCAGATTCAGCTATCGGAGCATGAAGCTAATGTTTACTCACAATGCTAATGCTCTCTTACTCTCTGGCGCTCAAGCAGTAGAGGAGCCAAATGGCTGGCTCACTGCTGCCAACTAGTGGTCAGAGGCTGAACTACAACACAAAAATGAATGGCTGGCAGGAAAGTTGACATTTTAAACCTTAATAAAAAAAAATCGATGCAGGGCTTTAGAATATCGATACAGTATCGGGAAATGAAATATCGCGATATTTCAGTGTATCGATRTTTTCTTACACCCCTAGTCAACCTCTGATTACAGGGCTTTACTCCACTTATGCAGCCAACGCTTCTCTGGAATGATCGGAAAAAAAAATTAATACTCGGCAAAATGAAATATAACACCTTGGATGAAAATCTTGGCATTTTAAAGACCTTTTTAGGCCTAAAATCTATTTGGATTTTCAAATTTTAGACTTTTTTTAGATGTTTTAAGACCCTATAGGAAGCCTGCTATTTCAGTAATTTCGAAGTGCCACAAAATTGAAAATCTAGTGGTGTATATTGACCCATTAACTGTTTAATTGCTTACTATAACACTGAGATTTGTATGCTATTGGTTAAAATTCTAAAGACAAAAACACGTAAATAAAAGCTTTCATTTCAAGATATGATGCTTCCTTCCTGCATGCGACCAATTTTAGGCCAAAACAGACAGACCTGTCTTTGCACAGAGTAAAATTGACTCAAAATATGAGAAAGAACTCCTAAAAGTCCTAAAAAAATCTTCCTGAAGTTTTGGGCAGACAGTAACTATTATACATCTAAACTGCAACACTAAGGTACAACAGATCAAAAAGTATTCAACCATGGACATCTTATGTAAGATAGTAGCCTGGCCCTTGCCTTCCTATGCAACTCCGCTCAATTCTAGTTTCCCTTCACTGCTCCATCTGGGACTTCTCCCATTGAGATGGATTTCGCTGGCAGATTTTTAGCCGGGCCAATCAGAGAACAGAACGTCAATTTTCTGTGCAGTGTCTGCTTGTAGTTTATTTTACCAGGACCAATCAGCAAACAGAAGGAGGAGTTTTGAATGACGTCGATGTTCTGCGCAGTGTCTGCTAGTTATTTTAGCATAAGGCAGTGGAGGAAGTGAATGAAGCCAGTATGTGTTGATAAGGCTTCCAAATTAAAATAAATTTGTCTGACAAAGCAGCAGCTCTCATTTACAGTCATCTCATTTGGTTCGGTACTTCTCTCCTCTCAGTAGGGTTGTTTACAGCGCACACAATTTCCGGTTAGCTTCTTAGCTTAGCCTCCTTCACAGCGACATAGGTCACAGCCAACTGATCCAATCATTTTAAACTTCAGCAGAGGCCACGCCTTCTGCAAGAAACGCTTCTCTATGCAGCAAGTCCAGACCCTTGTACGAAGCAAAGTGAAGGACAGGGTCTGGTTTTAACCAGGCTAGTAAGATTTTAATTATAAAGAAAAATCCTACTGCAACTGAATTGGCTTCAAGTTAAGAAAACTTAAACTGTATGTCATAATGTTAACTCATTATTAGTAAAGAGAACTTCTCAAACCTATTAAGAGCATGTCATGATTGATTCACACTGACAGAGGTTCTTCTAACTTCACAAAATTCAGATTATCAACACAATGTGCCCTGGGGACTTTTTTATATGAGTATACAGCCAGTCATTGATTAGCCATGTTTCCGGTCATTACGCCTAATTTGTTATTTATTTTATCTTCTGTTCTCAGAATCAAATAACTTTTGCAAAGCTGCTTTATTTATTCACTGAACTGGGAATATTTAATTAACAGCTTTAAACTTTGCAGGCCAAATGCATAAAGTTTAGGCTGCATAAGCCCCTCGGGTCGATGAGCACAGGTTGAAACCTTCACTCTTGGCTTTATTTTTATTAGTTAAAACGAACAACTGAAATAAAAGCAGAGCAACAGCTGCCGTCTTCAGCAGCCAGATGAAGTGAACGCTCACACTCATCAACATGGGAGTCGGCCCTCCCACACAAATGCAGCAGAAGGGCCAGAGTTGATTTGCTAGCAGACATTAATTAACAAAAACAACACTGTTTCTAAAAACAGAACAGATTCCAAACATGTAATTAAAGCTTTTGATAAGAATATTGACAGAAGGCTTAATTAAAAGTGTTTCCTCCACTGCTGGGTTAATTAAAGCCAATTACAGGAGTGGGCTTGTACATTTTAGACTGACCGAAGCACTCTGCTGCCTCAACGACTCGTGTGAGTTTGCAGGAGAACTGAACTAATATTATGAACTAGTATGGACCCTAGATTTTACTAAGAACTAAAAGTACGATTGTTTACAGTAATATATACACTGTCTTTATGAAACTATAGGGTAAAAAAATTACCCTTCAATCTGAAAATAATCCACACAATATTTTTTTAATCAAAATTGGCTTGTTTTTAACAAGATTACTAAACATTCTTGGTGTGTGCATGTGAAGAGTAAAGGAGATTTTGTTTTCTTTTTTTATTTTGTCTGTATTTACTTTCAAATATTGTTTTCTTTCTAGAAGATTTATTGGCTTGACTGTCCAGGAAACGACAAGTCAGGTTGTTTGTATCAATTGGTTATGTTTAATTTCCTCTTCTTGCATCAAGCAAGAGCTCAAGCATCTCAGGGTTTTGTTCAAGAGTGAGGAAAGAATGGAGCGTGAGATTGATACCAGTCTGTTGTGGTGAAGAGGGAGCTGAGCTGTGAGGCGAAGCTCTGTGTTTACTGATCAGTCTACACTCCTACCCTCATTTATGGCCAAGCTTTGGGTAGTGACAGAAAGAACAAGATTGCAGATACAAACAGTCAAAGTCGGTTTTCTCTGCAGGGTAGCTGGACTCTCCATTAGAGATAGGGTGAGAAGTTCAGTTATTTGTAAGAGACTCGGAGTAGAGCCGCTGCTCCTCCACGTCGAGAGGAGCCAGTTGAGGTGGTTCATCTAGTAAGGATGCCTCCTGGACACCTCCCTAGGGAGGTGTTTCAGACATGTCCAACTGGGAGAGAAGACCAAGTAGGTCACTGCGGACGAGTGCGGATGAGTGGGCGTGTCCCAACGAAAGGCGATTCTAAAGCAACACACCTGATTTGACGGACTTTGTTAAAGGGACACACCTGATTTGACGGACTTTGTTAAAGGGACACACCTGATTTGACRGACTTTGTTAAAGGGACACACCTGATTTGACAGACTTTGTTAAAGGGACACACCTGATTTGACAGACTTTGTTAAAGGGACACACCTGATTTGACAGACTTTGTTAAAGGGACACACCTGATTTGACAGACTTTGTTAAAGGGACACACCTGATTTGACAGACTTTGTTAAAGGGACACACCTGATTTGACAGACTTTGTTAAAGGGACACACCTGATTTGACAGACTTTGTTAAAGGGACACACCTGACTGGACAAGCAAAAAAGGGGCGTTACTGTACTGCACCACACTTTTTCTGGAGACCCCTACTTGGATCACACTTCTCCTGGTTAGAGCTGCCACGATTAGTCGATTAGTCGACGACTAATCGATTATTAAAATAATTGATGACTAATTTAATAATCGATTAATCATTTTCTTTTTTCGTTGTTCTTTACTTTGTTTTTCTCTCCAAACTGCGTTGTCACCTTCCACTGCCACATCTGCCTTTCTGTCCTTGACACACATGCACAGTAGTGGTAACTGGGGTAGGCCGTGGACGTCACAAGACATTAT
>NW_013952553.1:552163-553419 GCF_001266775.1 Austrofundulus limnaeus
CCCTAAGGCTAACCTCACAGGTACCTTCCTGACCCTAAAACTAACCTAAACTCAATTCACACCCTCCTCCTCGGTCACTCAGGTCTGCTGACCAGCTGCTCCTGGTCATTCCCAGTTCTAAACAGAAGCTCAGAGGAGATAGGGCCTTCTCTGTTAGTGCCCCTAAACTGTGGAACGCCTTGCCCTTGCATGTCCGACAGGCCCCTTCACTGTCCATTTTTAAGACTCGTTTAAAAACTTATTTTTTCTCACTGACCTTCAACCCAACTGAGATTTGATTTTACTCAACTTTTACTGTGTTAGTGCTGATTTTACTTATATAACTGTGTGATTTTATTGTGTTTTTGTATTCAGTTTTTATTTCATGTGTTCAGCACTTTGTTTCAGCAGTGCCTGATGTTATATAAAGTTTGATTGATTGATTGAATCAACGGTTTCCCAAATATTATCCAAAGATAAAAAACTGAATGTCAACAGAAATGAACGCCTTCCTGACTATTAAAATCTCTCTGTCTACAAGTTCTGTTACTACAGGGAGTGATGATTGTAGAAACAGGACAAGTGGAGTGAAAGAAGAAAAATGAGGCAACAGCTTGAGAGAAAATACTGGTTAAAAGAGGAAAGGTCATGTCACCAGTTTGACAGAAATATTCAGCCTTTATTCTCCTGGTCTCTGGACTTCAAATGGGTAAAATAAAAATTATAGATATTAACTGAAATATTGTGATACAGTTTTCAGCCATATCGCCCAGCCTTAGTTCAAAAATGTTCAATGTAAAAAAAATATCTCTGTGTGAACTGGCAAATAAGTTACAAATAAAACATCCATTCAGCATCTAAGCTTTTTTACACAAAATGTAATCAGGTTTGCTAACAAATATTTCAGTGTTTCCCCTACCATTATTCAGGCGGGGGGGGTAATGGTAGGGGTGTATAATCAGCGTCAAAAATTTGTAATTTGCACAAAAAAATCAGTATTAATCACGCGAATGGGGTGGAGGTTCGCTGACCGCAGCTGCATGGGGTGGTGAGGAGGGGGTCTTTTAAAGACGTGTCTACATTTGACTTTTATTTTTTCTAAAATCACAGAGTTCTCTGAGTCAGCTTCAGATGTTTGTAGTTAATCATAATACCTTCTAAATTTAACCAGGTGTTTCAGTGCCTTTAAATTACACAATAATTTTACTGGAGAAACTTGTCAGTTTGGTTTAAAAAACAGTAAAATATAATATTTTTTTTCTGTGCAGAGAACTTCC
>NW_013952553.1:554752-556748 GCF_001266775.1 Austrofundulus limnaeus
AATTATTTGATAAATGTTCAAAATAAGGTCGTTTTTCAGTGGTTAGAAATTACATTATTTTGTATTTTTTTTATTTAGTAACTGGTCATAAACCTTTAACCCAAAGATTTAGGTTTGTTATAGAAAAAAAAATATATACTGTCCTCATCATTTGCACATTACGCTGGTGAAAAAAAAAGTAGTTCCTTTTTTAATTACAGGTAGATAAAAACTACAAGCTAACAATTTGTTAGTTTGATAGAAAAAGTGTAATTATTATTATTTACATCTACAGGTAATTCAAGCAGCTTTTGCTACAACAAAAGTTCAAAACTAGGCCAAGGCTAGTTAGATGGGAAGTAAACAACTAGATGACAAATAGGGTAATTCAAATTATTTCAGATGTGTGTGTTCCTGTGGCAGATCTGCCTCAGTCAATTAGTATGTGAAGAATTTTTTTCTTACATTTTTTAAAAATCTATATATTTTCTATATTTTTTGTCCCCTCTATTCAAACAGTTTTCATGTTGATAAATCTGTCTGCACAACATTAACATAAACCTTTTTACATCTATAGCCAGCATCAAAAACTGTGTTTACAAAGCTTTTCTTACCGAGTTTGGCTCTGGACTCGTCCAGTCTCTGAATCTGGTTCTCTATCAGGAGCATCGCCACTCCAAAAGCCAGAACGGCTAACAGCTGGATCCTGGGCGGCATCATGGTCCTCAGCAGCCCCATCAAACAAGCACATGAATCATTCCGTGAGCTGAGCTGAATCACTGCTGCAGGCAAAACAGCCCCAGTGCTGCTAGCAGCTAAACAAAGTTAGCTCCGTTTTTAATTTACCGACTTAAACGACACTAAATCCAACTCATGTGGCCGATGACTTCCATTAGGTGATGCTGAGTTTAGCAGGTTAACACATCAATAAAACTAAACACCACCACTGAGCTAGCTTCGGTGCTAATGAGGGACTCGTGGTAACGTCATCTTAAAATAAAAACAAACTCGTATTAAGCTTAGATTTTACTTATCGCGAGCGATAATGTGCTCTCACCACAACCATGGTAGGTTTGAAACTAAGAGGACATCTGGTCATAAACTGCAGAGTTGTCGGTGTTTTTAGCAGCTGAGCTTTAGCGGTTCGGTTTTTCTTCGTCACCTTAAAAAATCACACAGACTTGTGATGAAATGTCCCCTTCCGCCACCTGCTGGACGACAGTGTGTAGTGTTTCAAACCTGATTAAAAATATTCAAACATGTTTTTGTAATTAAATTACACACAAAAAACTACTTTTAAAACCTTTTCAAGCATAATTTATTATTATTATTATTATTATATTTGTTTTTTAAGAAGTTTACAATTGTATAAGTTGTTGAATTTTATAATTTTCTCAAATTTAAATTAGAGAGTTAACCAAGACAGTACCCACTCAGCAATAGAAGTACTAATTTCTCATGTTGGAGGACCTGAAGCTACTCAGTTTTTTTTTTTTTTTCCATTAGCAGACCAGTGATGCACAGTTAAACCAGTAGATGGTGGCAAGGTTCCAAGAATGAAGCACAGTAGTGTCAGTCTGGCACATGACTAACCTCAGAAAAATAGGCTGCTTGTGCTCAAACATGTTGAGAGCTGAGAGCTGTTCACAACACATTTCATCTGACATCTCACAAGAGTGTGCGTAATGTCATTGACAAGAGTGGTTGTCAGTCTTGTTTGTTTGTTTGTTTGTTTGTTTGTTTGTTTGTATGTTTTGTGATGGACTGGTCCTTATCTGCAAAGCTGCATGAATAAAAGGGGGGGCAGTGTTGACTTATCACCATATTATCAAAAACAAATATTATGTGATATAGAAAAAAAGAAAAATCTGAACTTTTGAGCTCACTGTGAGAACAAGCTATAGCAGTCCATGTACAGTTTTTTTTTTTTGAGACAAAAAGGAAATAAAACAAGTACTTGATACTAAGATCCATCCAGATCTACTGGATTGTAGATCTGGATAAGTTTATTAAACAA
>NW_013952553.1:557419-564001 GCF_001266775.1 Austrofundulus limnaeus
CCTCCACCTCTGTTTAATGATGGACGGTCTTTCTTCACAAAAATGGCTTCTTTTACTCCTCTCTCAAACCTCAAACCTCAAAAATTTTGCCTGAAACTCTCAGACTGAAGAAGTCTCTTGGAGGAGAGACGAAACATTTCATTAGAGAAGAACCCGTCCAGAAGACCTATACAATTTTTTTCTTTTTGATTTTTTACCTGGATTACTGAGATGCATCAGGACCGTTGTGTTGGTTAAAAAAATAAAAATACTGTTGATTACAGGCAGCATGTTTAATAATAGCTTTCTAAAAAAATCTGTTCAAAATCATTTTTTTCAAAGCAATCCATCGACAAAAAGCAACAAATATTAATAGAATGAGTTGATTGCAGATGTGATGTTGTGTTTGATATCTGCAGGCAGCAGGTTGTCTTCATGATTTAAATCAATGTGTGTTTCTTTGATTCCTTGAAGGCCCTGTCACACTAGACAACTTATGAATCATTTTTATGTTTAAATTGCTAATAAAAGTTAAATATTTGATCAATTTGTTTTAATTGCATTATGTACACGCCAAAAAGAAGCTTCTTGTTGATTTTTTTAAATTCCATCTTCAATGTAGACGTCTTTAAAGTCTTTACAAGTTGGCATAAGTTGTCTAGTGTGACAGGGTCTTTAGCTAAGTCAACAAGACCTTTGGTAAGTAATATTTGTTTGCACACTGCTGTTCTATGTGAATCTGATCCTCATGGCCAAACGCTCTGAGCTTGTAACAAAGATGTTATGTTCAAAGATGTAATTTCAAGAAAAAAACATTTAAACAAAATCATCCATCCATTATCTACACCCACTTACTCCTTTTCTAGGGTCACTGGTGCCCATATTCAGCAGTCACTGTGCGAGGGCAGGATACACCCTGGACAGGTCACAAGTCCATCACAGGGACAAATGAGACAAACACTCACATCTAGGGACATTTTATTGTTAACAATTAACCTAACAGTGATGTTTTTGTTGTTTGGGAGGAAGCCGGAGTACCCGGAGAAAACCCACACATGCACGGAGAGAACATGCAAACTCTACCCAGAAAGGTCGCCGGGCTGGGATTTGATCTGGTGACCTTCTTGCTGAGAGGCATCAGCTCTACCAACTGAGCCACTGTGACACCAAAGTCAAATTTTTAAATTAATATTGTCAGGGAGAACGTTTTATGAGTTTTGAACGCATTTAAAAGCTCTTCATTGATGTCAAATAAACATGGATTATTTATTTATTTTTATTTATCCATCCATCCATCCATCCATTTTCTTCTGCCCATCCGGGGTTGGGTCGCGGGGGCAGCAGCTTCAGAGTAAAAATTTTCAGAAACAACTTGAAAGTTAGTCAATACGTGTGTGTGTGCTGAGTGTGTGTACCTGGCTTTTGTTACCTTTTTCGGACCTTTTCTGGAATACACACCTACCTTGTCAGTATCAGTAGTAATTTTGGGGACCAAAGCCCGGTTCTAATATGGTGAAATACTACTGAGGGATTAGGGTTAGGACTTAGGTGTGAATTGAGCTTAGATTGTGTTGGTGGTTAGGTTTAGAGTGAGGACCAGAAATGAATGGAAGTAATTATGCGGTCCTAATAAGAATAATAATAGGAAAACAAACTTGTTTGTTATCAAAATATCTCAAAATTCACTAGATCAATTTGAATGAAACTTGCAGAAAGTACTAACTGGTTGTACATACTGTATAATAAAGTTTTGGAGTCCACATGATTTAAGATGCCAGGAGTCAAAGCTAATTGACGTTAGAGACAGCTTTAAATCCATTAGTTTTACAGATATCGACTTAAAAACAATGTGGCAATATTTGAGGGTGACACCAAACACGTTATCTAAATGTTAACAAATTTAGCAAAACTGTTCTTCATAGTCTTGTTTTGACTATTTTGAGTTGACTCTGTCTTTTAGAAAATGTTCTCATAAATCATTAGGCCTATTTTATTGAGCTGTTTAGAAATGAATCATTGGATGTGCAGTATCTCTACAAGGGACTAACTTTTGGAGTCAGTGCAATTTAAGATGGCTGCTGCAGCTAATTGACGCTAACCAACACATTAATAACTATAACTCTGTCAATTTGACAAGTATTGAGCTAAAGTTTGATGTGGTAGGAGCTGAGAGCCGTTCACAATATATAGTATACTCTAATCTGGAAACCTGGTGATATTACATGACTGCATTTTTAAAGGATTGCTTCAAGAAATACAGGCTTTGGTTCTTGTGCATTTTAAAAGGAGATGCTGTGTTTTCATTGATGCAAAATATGATCAGCATATTAAAACTGCATCTGTAAAATGAAGCCATTTGAAAGAAGATTCAAATTCTCCTGCGTTACAATCCTAGCAGAAAGGTGGGTTAGATGGCAATGGCAGAGTGTCAAACTTATTTTCACTGAGGGCCACATGAGCATTATGACGGTCCCCAAAGGGCCAGTTGTAATAAACTGTGACGTTTCATGTTTAACTTCGACTAAACAGGAAACGTCACATTCCTGAGCACCCCTAACAATAACTGAGCTCTACCTGGTATTCCCTGCATAGAAACAGTGTTTAACACATCCTCTACACTGAAAAGTACTACATGTACAACTGACTAAATGTGAAATGAATGATACAGAAATACTATTAAAAATAAAAGTAAGAGTTTTACTCACTGCTGAGTTGTGGTATGTAGCTGCCATCTTGAATTCTGAACTCACTTTCTGACAAATAATTCCCACTGGAGGGGTGTTTCAATTAGGGGTGCACCAAAAAAATCGATTCACATCAAAACCGTGATTCTCATTTACAAAGATTCTGAATTGATTTAAAATGTCTCAAAATCGATTTTTAAAAATAAAAAAATAAAGCAAATCCAATGGCTGTCAGCCTCCGTTTTGTAACTACGTGGGTTGTCCTGACATCACCACACAGCTGCTTCTGGGACGTATTAGCCTGGCCCTTGCCTTCCTACGCAGTTCCGATCAATTCTAGTTTCCCTTCACTGATCCGTCTAGGACTTCTCCCATTGAGATGGATCTTACTGGCAGATTTTTAGCCGGGCCAATCAGAGAAGAGAACGTCAATTTTCTGCGCAGTGTCTGCTTGTAGTTTATTTCACCTGGACCAATCAGCAAACAGAAGGAGGAGCTTTGAATGACGTTGATGTTCTGCACAGTGTCTGCTAGTTGTTTTAGCATACGGCAGTGGAGGAAGTGAATGAAGCCAGTCTGTGTTGATAAGGCTTCAGAATTAAATTAAATTTGTCTGACAAAGCAGCAGCTCTCATTTACAGCCGTCTCGTTTGGCTCGGTATATTTCTCCTCTCAGTAGGGTTGTTTACAGCGCACGCGATTTCCGGTTAGCTTCTTAGCTTAGCCTCCGTCACAGCGACAACACACACATGCTTCAGCAGAGGCCACGCCTCCTGCAAGAAACGATTCTCTACGCATCAAGTCCAGACCCTATTATGAAGCAAAGTGAAGGACAGGGTCTGGTTTTAACCAGGCTAGGGACGTATGCATGTGCAGAAAGCACCAAAACAAAGAGAAAACTACAAAACTGGAAGAGCGATAGATTCAACAGGCCCCGTCTTCATTGAATGCAAAGGTTTGGGCTCATTTTGGTTTTTACTGAATGAGTCTGAGTTCAATATACGCTTCACTTCGTGCAAGGTTTGCAAAATTATGATGAAGCAGTTTGGGAACACGACAAATGCATGCGCTCACATTATCAGTTTTGAATGAAAACTTGATTTTGATTTGAATTGTGGCCCCAAAAATCTGAATCATATCAATTGTAGTAGTAGATGGTAAAAAAAACTCCCACCTCTAGTTTAAAGGCACAGTGTGTAGGATTTGTTGTTTTCAGCTACATCTAGTGGTTGACTGGTTGAATCATCCTCCCTGGTCCTCTGCCCACCTCCACCCCCTTTTTTCTAAACACAAATGACTTGCTACGGTGTCTGTCAGGTGTCGAAAACCTTTGATAATTCCAACCGTGATGTCTAAAACCGTTTTTGACGCCGCCACCGCAGTTTGTCCTTCATGAGCCTTCGTAGACAAGATGGCGGCTGCCTGTAGGGCGACCCGTGACCATGGAGATATAAACAGCTTTTTATAAGGTAAAAATAATAAAACAAGGTCTTTGTCTGCAATGACGAGACATATTTTTTATAATTGTCATTAGAGATTATCTCAATGTCGGCTAAAAGACTTGACAAATCCTACACACTGTGCCTTTAAATGACATTTACAATTTGTTAGTACGAAATTCCCACTTCCCAGTACAACGGGACTGCAGCAAAAGTAGTCGGTGAAAATGCAGTGAAATGGAGAATTTACACAACAAATTTTACTTTTGCACACTGTGCACCTCCACCTAGTGGTGGGATGGCTTAATTTCATGGGTAAAATAACATGCATCATGGGAAATACATTTTATGGTCAATACTGGCTCAAAGCAGCATCTTTGAAGCTTTTGCTGGCCACATAAAATGCTGTAGTGGGCCATAATTGGCCTGCAGGACATCAGTTTGGTTTAAATGACATGCCACAACTGGCCCGGTTGTGTTTTGATTTTATGGTTCTGGCCCATGCATTGACCAACTCTGACGAATTACTTCTGGGCCACCAAAGATGCATCACTCTTTGCTGTATCTGGGCTGTGTTAGAGTGTTAGTGCCTTATGTGGGCCAGACAAATTTTACTATCTGGGAAGAGATAATCTTTTATTTGAACTGTGTTGAATTTTGACACATGGGACGAGGGTTTTGCTGCTGATCATTTAGTTTTAACCAAAAGTATAATGGAAATAAACTATTTGTCTTCAATAATTTCTTTAATTTTAAAGATATTTTAATACTCAGACTTGCTTAATTAATTTATATAGGTGCAGACAAACATTTAAACACATTGAAACAGTTGCTATGTTCTAGTTTTGTACTTTTGGATTCCCATTATTATATAACTCGTACTTAGTTAATGCCTGATGCATGTGCATTCTGAGAGCAGCTTATAGGGCTCAACATTAACACCATTCACTTCCAATTATAGTTACAAAAAAGGGAGGAAAAATAGGACATTGCAGTTGCTATTTTTTTAACAGCAATGAAATAAAAAGTCCTAATTCAAAGCAGCATGTGGTGAAACCTACCATACTTCAGTGTCCTGAGATTTGGTGCCTGTTTTTAAGCCTTTAAACCCTTCTGTACAATATGCTCTACACTGCATTCAGCTGTTAAGCACAGGGTGTGGAAATGTACTTTACATTGTGTGACACTCTGGAAAAGCTTGTGCTTGCTCAGCTAGGCTTTGGATGTCTCATCAAATTTCCATTTGATTCCAGAAAGACACCATCGTGTTTTTTTGCAGTCGACTGCATTTTTATGCGTTAGTGAGGGGTGGAGATGGAGAAAGTCTGCCCTGAAACATTCTAAATATTCTGAAGTATCCTGCAAAGTCATTTGGAGAATGTTGTCCTGTATCTGACATGAAGAAAAAAACATTTAATACATTTATTTTTTTCTCTTCCTGGCAGTCCCAGTGTGGTTAAATACAAACTGCACTGGTTTGTGCTGTGCTCGCTCCCTACACCGTAACATCCATGAACCAGTGTAAAAGTTAACCCTAGTGAAGGATCATTCCTTTATGCTCCAAGTGTAAACTGATGTTGCAGCTGACATTAAAAACAGCCTAAGTGTTGACATCAAAAATCCTGTTATTTGAATCTTTAAAGCAGGCATTCGGATGCCTTGTTCAAACTATGCAAGTACAAGGGTCATGGAGTCATAACCTGGCTGGCAATGATGGAGATGGGACTTCTAATGCAATTAAAACTAATGTGCAAAACCAAATAAGCCCTTAGGATAAAAGGTAAAGATCCAGTTGCCTTATTTAATCCTTAGTATTGTCTGATACAAAGTGTTCTGGTACCATTTTGTTTGGTTTGAAATGGACCTTATTTGTTTGATAAAAGCATGTTGCATTTCTCTTTGTGCATTGCTTGAAGTGTTCTGTTCCCCTGGTTTGGAACGTTCTGCTTCATTTGTATGTGGTTTGAAGTATTTCATTCCCCTTTTGTTTATTTTCAAAAGTCTGTTCCCTTTAAAATTTATTTACATTTATTTTTTTTATTTATTTTTAACCGTTGTGTCGTGTTTGAAGTGTTTTGTTCCCTATATATCTGGATGGAGGGGTTCCATTCCCATTGTATTTGGTTTGAAGTGTTCTGTTACTTATGTGCTTCATTTGATGTATTCTGTTCCCTTTGTGAGAGGGTTTGAAGTGTTTCATTCCATTTTTGTTTGGAATGAAGTCTTCTGTTCCCATTGTGTTTGCACAGCGTTCCATTCCATTTGATTGGTTTCAATCTTTCCGTTAAGTTTGAATCGTTCCGTTCCGTTCCCATTGTGTTTGTGTTACCCTTGTATCCTGCTTGAAATGTTTGGTTTGATGCATCATTTTTACCTTTGTGTCCTTATTTGAAGCGTTTTGTGTTGTTCCAATTCTGTTCCGTTTAAAGTGCTTCTTTCCTATTTTGTCTGGTTTGAAGTAGGAATGTATATATATATAT
>NW_013952553.1:565192-579069 GCF_001266775.1 Austrofundulus limnaeus
TATATATATACTTTTATGCATGAGGCAGCCATATTCGATATTGAGATAAAATATTCTCAACTTTTGGAGTCAGAATTTTAATTTTAGAGAATTTTCCAGTTGATTTTTCCCACTTCAACCTTGAAAAATTAAAACTTTTGAGTACAAATGAGCTGCAGCAACAGTTGCACGTCTTAGAAGACACAAGTTGGCCAGAGCCATAAAACCTATTTTTAGGTGCAGCCAAAGCAAATTTACAGCCTTTCACCAACTCTAGTCAAAATGTAGAAATCTAGATGACTTTTTACCATTTGATGTATCTTTTACTTCCACATTAAATACATTACCTGAACCACTTTCTTCCATCTGCACAAAAAACAACGAAAAACAAACAAATAAACAAATCGAGACAAACAAAATAAAGAAAGCCTAGTCCATGCGTTGATCACTTTTAGGCTGGACGATTTTCATTATTTTATTATCTGAACGTCCAAAAATGTTTCTAAAAATGCTTTGGTTGATTCAGAATGTGATGAGAGTTTAAATGAGAATCCAGTGTGGAATTATAAATATGATTTAAACTTTTACTTCTAATTCAAATCTCTCAACAACAAAGCTCCATTAAATAATCATCTTATTGTTCCATGATTTCCTGTCAGAGTTCAAGGCCCTGTCACACCGTAACATTTTAGATAACTTATGAAATGTGTTTTTCGACTAAATTACTAATAAAAATTATATATTTGATCAATTTGTTAGCATTACAGTATGTACTTGCCTAAAATAGGCTTCTAGTTGTTTATTTTATTCCATCTTGTAGACATCTCCAAAATCTTTATAAGTTGTCTAAAACGTGTTACAGGGGGTTTACTTGTGGTTCCTTGAGTTTCTAAAAGTAGAATGGGAGGCAGAGCTTTCAGTTATCAAGCTCCTCTCTTGTGGAACCAACTTCCAGTTTCTGTCCATGAGGCTGACACTCTGTCTACTTTTAAGATTAGACTGAACACTTTCCTTTTTGATAAATATAGTTAGGCTACAGTTAGGCTTGGGTTTCCTGAGCTTAGACTGCTGGAAGAAAAGACATCCTCGTTTCTTTACTCTGCTGCCATCTTTACTCGCTTGTCTTTGTAGATTATTGTAAATATTGCTGTAATCAACCTGTGTTTTTCTCTGTTTTTCTTGCCACAGAAGCTATTCAAACAGAACAGCAGAGCACACTGAAACCCTTGCATCAGCTCCTCAGTGATGCAGCTCCAGAAACAGCAGCGTGTCATAAAGCAGGGCCTGGAGTATTATCCTGCTGTTATTTTCTCTGACTTGTGTTCAGAAAAAAAGTTTCGGTGGCAGATGCGAAGAAAATTTTCCATCTACACCAGCTCCACCAGTTCCACCAGCTTCTATTTGGAACTCCATTCAAGAGCTTCATTTATCCGTCTCCGGTAACAATAAGGAAACACTGGAAAAGAGGTGTGTTGAAATGATGAAAGGCTGTCCCAGAAAATGGTAGAAAAATGGCCAATTTACTTTCTTGCACCTTTTGGAAGTCTAAATGGGTTTTTACTAAGTAATCAACGCAGTGACGCCTGACTGCCACTAGAGGGCAGAGTGAATGCACAGAACACAGACCGCCACAGTGTGAAAGCCTGATAAGGAGGCCTTTCATGTAACAGAGGCCTGCAGGAAAGACTGGTGCTGTTTCTCTGAGGGGATCAGGAACTTCTTTAAAATATAAGCTCGCCAGAATGAGAATAATCAGGAATTTGGATACTTTTGACTTGTTTTAAAAAGGATACTTATGGGTAAAATATATTTATAGTCATTAAAACAACCGATTTAATGTGAGCCAGAACATTGTCAGTAGTTTGGTCGTGGTAGATGGAGCCCACACCTCACCCACTGCCAGCCTCCAAACAATGAACCCTACCTGGACAGCCGAGGAGACAGCTTACACAAATCTGCTACATTTGAGGAATGAGGGAAAACTTCAAAAATCCCTGAGCAATTAACCAATCACAGTCCAACAGGACAGTGTGACAGAGTGCACACATCACTGGTCGACAGGCTCACATCCGTTATGCTTTCAGTGGGGCGAGATCTAAATTAGAGAGCCAATTAACTCTGCTAATAGCCCTCTCCTATTTAATCTAGAAGACAATGGGGATTGAAGAGGAAGCTTTTACAATATCCTCTTTCTGCCACGATTCTGAGGGTCTGCGTTTGCTTCCTTGTTTTCACTTCAATTAGCCCAGTGCTTTCTATGATTAAGTACCTATAATTATTTTTCAATTAAGGCTTTGATCTGGTGTGTACTGTATACAGCTCCATAGCGTGCCTGGAAGAATGAGGATGAAACAGTAAATTTGTTCCCTTCTGTGTTGTGCTGATGAGGGTGCAAGCTAGATTAAGCTTGCAGAGCTGCTGGGAGAGTGGCTGGAGCCAAAAAAACTTGATCGAAATTCTTCCCGGTGTTAAACTTTTTCTTCTTTCTTTCCAATCATTCGTATATTTCGTTTGAGCTTCTGTGACAGCAGCAGAGTGGTTTACTGCTGTGGTAGCAAAATGTGTTTCCATAATTAAACAGCACAAGGGCAGAGCTTGAAGGAAATTGATGAGTTATGGGACAGGTTTTAAGGAATTGTGCTAAAAATTAGACTGATTGTGAAAAAGGCCCAATTTTAAAACAGGTTTTATAATTGTTCTTCATTAGCTTTCTTTTTATGTTTTGTGTTGTTTGACAGGCAGCAACTTTTTAGAGTTCATTCAGATTTATTTGTATTATTTTGCATACAAACCACTAAGTCTACACTGTAAAAATAAATTGTAAGGTTTACTTGAGAAAATCCTGTAAACGATTTGCACTGTTTGTTACGGAAAGTTAAATTCTACAAATTCATGTAACATTCACTCATCATTATCTATTAAAAGTTATTAAGAATATAGTTAAATATTTGTGAATAAATCAGGTAAATTTTACTTAATTTGCTCAAATAAATCTTGTAACACATATTTCATCAAATTAAGTAAAATTTACCTGATTTATTCACAAATATTTAACTGTATTCTTAACAACTTTTACTAGATAATGATGAGTAAATATTACATTAATTTGTAGCATTTAAATTTACTTAAAAATAAGTGCAAATTGTAATGAGAATTTTTTCTAGTAAATCTTACAAGTTCTTTATAGTACACATGCAGCATGCGCAATATTGTAGCATGACACCTCACAGCTACAGAGAGAGGTGTAGCTCATGTTGTTGAAGACTTCACCAACAGGTGGTGGTTTTGAAGAACCTTTATTGGATTCTTCTTCATGAACAACACAGACAAAGTGAAACTCACAGGTCTTATTAATAACTAGGCCTACCACTCTCACTTATGGTTGCTTCTGCTGAACGGTTTAACACAAGTTAAATAATGAACACACAAATTAGAGTAACCCAACAGACTAATTGCTGAAAGAAGAATGTTAAACAATTCCCTAAAATGATTTAACAACAACAAACATGAATCCTACCCACAATCCTCCACTGCAGTCACATGACAAACAGCCAAACAGCAGAATGCTACAATATGCATTCCCTGTTCCCTGACAACTAAATATCACCTACATTATGCCATCAAACTATTGCACACCAACAAATGTATTCAAGCAAAAGAAACCAAACAACTTATGTTTTATTTCCACCATGTCTTGTCCTCTCCATAAAAAGTGAAGCAAGGGAATGAGGAGCAGCAGCACTGTGCGCATGCGCTCTCAGTTTTAGCCCAGAAGAGTAGAAGTTACTTCATATATTCGTGTTTATGTGCTGTCCAGAAAAAGCACTTAAAAATTACTGGTAAAATAATATTAGCATTTACTTTTTTTTGTACAGTACTATTGATATATAATATAATGCATATTGTTTATTTAGTAAATTCTAGTAGTTCAGAATTTTTGATTTTTTTTGTAAAATTTAAAAGAATAATGAAATAAATGTTACTACACCCAAAATTCCTTTTTTTCAGTGTACACAATATACTGTATTAAAATTGTACTAAAATGTATGTATGTACGTATGTACTTATGTATGTATGTATGTATGTATGTATGTATGTATGTATGTATGTATGTATGTATGGTATTTCTCTATGCAATAAGAATAAACTAAAATATATAATATATTCTATTTCATGTTTATAGGAATAGTTGCTTTTTCATTGTTCAACAAGGGAAAATAAAACCTGAGTTTTGATTTTTATGTAAAATTGATGATGTCATCATTTGAAGTAGTAGAGAGCCCTGTAAACAACCTCAGTTTGTGGAAATAGAGCCTCCTTTGCAGAGTTGTATAGTACTGTAACTGTGAACATTTACTTTGTTGCAGTACTTAAGTGTTTTTTTTGAGGATTTGTAATTTTACAAAATATGTTTTTAAATAGCTACTTTTACTTCGTTACATTTTAAAGCTAAAAATGATACTTTTACTTTTTTACTTTAAAGTGTAACACCTAGTTACTTGTTAGAAATTAAAAAAGCTTTTAGAAACTTAAAATGTTCAAACACATCATGAAATATGTTTGTGCACTCTAAAACATTATGTGTTGAATTTACTCAACAAAGTCAAGTCAACTGGCTCCACTAAGCCTAGTTGAGTAAATTGAGTAAAGTTTATACATATGTTGAATTTATTGAACCAAACAGGTTCCACTAAGCCTGGAACCTAGCTAACTGGAACCAGTTTTGTTCAGTAAATTCAACAGTATGTTTCTTAGAGAGTGTGTAAAAATACTTTTACTTTCCCAGTTTTTGTGACCAGTTTTATGACTTTTTGAGTCGTTTTCTCATCAGTGAAATTTATTTTTATCAAAGTCATTTTCTGTTCATGTAATTTTAGTTTTACTTAGTTATTAATTTCAAGTATTTTGATAGACCTCTGCTCATTTAGAATAGATTGAGTAAAATGTCTTGTTTAAGTGAAGTCATAAGTGAATTATTGATGTCTTAAAACAAGTTTGATAGATTTTATAGCAGTTCATTAGAATGATATTTAATAAACCTTTAAACCCAGGTAGGTTTTGTGATTTTCTATATTTACCAAACATTTTGTGGAAGCAGTACTGCAGTACTTCCAGCAGACATATCATATTTTTGTATTGACAGTAGCCTATAGTGTTGGTCTGTGACCTGGGGTCACTTCTGTGCTCCTGGTCCTCTATTTCTGTGAATTCACCCCCATAAACTGAAGCCTTATGTTTTTTTAATAGAAATTTACATATATACAGTATATACCAACAGGAAAGGGAGTCAACATAGTTTATTTCCGAGTACATTTCTGGTGCGACACAAACATTTGAAATGACAATTTAAATAAATGTCAGAGTAAAAGGTAGAGCAGTCTTATGTCACCTCAGCACACCAGCCATTGTGGATATAAAAACAGATGTTTTGTGTTGTTGGTAGCCCAGAATCCAGACTGTGCTGCTGCTGCTGCTGCTGTATTAACTGTGCAGTGCAAGGCAATGATGATGACAGAATGGTAAAGCAGAATATAAAAAAATTATATTGTGTATTAATATTTTATTTTAATAATATATAATTAATATTAAAAAAACAAACAAAATGATATATTGTCACAGAAAAACAAAAACATGAATAATTGTGTTTTTTGCAAAATTGTTAGGGTTTTAAAACCACAAAAATTATGAGTTAGCTTCTCAGGAAAGATCTGAGTCTGCAAACTCTGAAACACGACTTCACAAGGGTTCATTAAATCATTAAGAAATACCCACACCATGTCAGCTAGATGGTATTTTCAGATTGGCGCCAACAAAATTCAGGGAAATCTTTGCTAGTTTGGCTAAAGATTCTCCCAAAACAGATACACACAGGGTTCTTTGTACTTACATATTGATTTCAATCTCTAAACATTTTATCACATGATCAAAACTTAAAGGTGTGAGCATGGCAATAAAGTGGGACAAATGTCGAAAATAAAAAAAAACTATCTCTCAAAAGCTTTGTAATGGGGACCTTCATTCAGGCTACTTTTAGAACAACAGTCTCGTGACTGAGCGCACAAACTCTAGCATCCACCGGTTTAGCTGTGTTTAAACACAAATTTGGGAAAACAGCATCAAACTCCACTAGGAGGATAACTAAACACTATGCTAGAATTCTTATAATAGTGACTCAGGATCATCCTCACAAGGAAGGAGTATTTTTTTATCACTTTTCCCGAGCTAAGACGGTAGCTAACAGCTGGATTCAAGTGATGGGACAAGCTGAATTTGACTGGAAAAAAAGTGCAACCATGGACTCGTCTGCTCCTAACATTTTATCTGAGGTGAAAGACAAACACTGGACCACCGGGATCCTATCCTTGTATTATCTGGTGATAAACAGGTACAGGTACTGTTTTACTGCAGCCTATTGCTAGCTGTACTCGTAGCATCTCCTCGTAAAGCGATCTATTGCAGCCAGTCTAACGTACGATGATTATATTATACTTACACAAATTCTAAACATGACCATTATGTTTCTTTAAACGATGCAGAAGCGTTGGCTCAAGTAATAAAAATACACACACAGACAGATGCAGCAAGATAAGCTTTAAAACATTGGTAAAAACACCAGCCTATTTAACACTTCCTCTTGTTTTCCAAGTTTGTTGAAGACCTCGACCTTCCAGCTGAACTTTCCTGTGATTCCTGAAGTCGATGTGTTGAAACTTGTTATAGGAACGTCTTTTTCTGTTATGACTCTCTGTAAAATCTAGTCCCAACTGTCCGATCATTTGAGGGAGCTTTTAAGGCTGAAACGATAAGCAGAGAAATAAACCAGACAGAACAACGGTTACAGTAACCTACATTTGAAATAGTGTTGTCTTTGACAAAATAGTAGAAAGCTCCAGTTATCAGTGTCTTGAAAATTGTCTATCCCTTAAAGTTTATAGATGTTTTACAAGAATTGCTTGGAAAAATGGTTTAAAATATTCTTTTTTTTATCAGGTCAGTAACCTAATATTTTCTTTATTTTTATTTTTTCGACAAACTAGCCTCAAAGTTATTAGTCAGATTTATCATAGTGAAAATTTGAGTGCAAACAGTTTTCTTTGTACTTAATAGTACAAAAATAGTTTAAATGTTTTAAAACAGTGGTAAGCTGTCAGACTTTTTCTCTTAGCCTTAGGTCTCCTCACTGAGTTTCAAACCTTTCCTGAAGCTACTAGAGGATGAGAAGCTGAAATCCACTGAGAAACCAGTAATTAACTCTTTTACTGTAATTAAAACACTCGAGTCTCAAAAGGGTGCCAGGCTCCTAATGAGTTGTGACATTTTAGAGGCTCCGTGTTCTCAAAATTGTACTGTCACCGTGTGCTACTCACAGAAAAGGAAAAGCTCATAACGGTGGGGTGGAGATAAAGGAGAGAAGAAGGAAAAGAAGGAAGATGGGATGCTTTCATTGCCCTAGAAGGGAAATAATGCAAAATCAGGGCTTTGCGGAAAATAGAAAAATAAAAAGAAGGGAGGCGTAGGTACTGAGGAGAAGGTGGTGAAGGGAGGCGGGGGGTGGGGTGGGTGTTGGAATTGTGTCTGAAATATTTTGTATGACCTCCTCTTTCGCCCATCCATCAGGCAGGCTGGCTCATTATTCTAACTAGCCAGTTCTTTTCTTCTGTAGCGGGACGCCATCAGCTGCAATCTGCATGCCAATTATCGGCCAGACCCCCTGATACCCCTGCATGGAAAATGATCTGTCAAGAAAAAAAAAAGGAAGGGGGAAAAAAAAAAGGAGAAAGCTTGTGCACTGTAGCCCCAATCTCCCCACCCGCCACCCCGTTCACCCATTTCTCTCCTTTTACACACTTTTCCTCTCTCCCTCTCGCTTCGCTTTCCTGTACAGCAGTGACAGGGCTTCCTAGAAAATTAATCTATGGAAAAAGAAGGAAAAAAAAAATTATAAATGTAGCTATTCTCCCACTCCAGCCGCTCAGTTCTCGGGGATCCGGAGGGCAGGGGAAGTGGAGTTTGTGATAATTGCTGGGGAAAGAGTGGGGGGGAGCGATAACAAAGGGACACTCTTCCCCCTGAATGTTACACTAAGGGCAGGAGGAGCGATCATGAAGCCACCATCAGGCTTTTCCGCTCCCAGGTATACTCCCCTTTCATTCCCATTTATTTCACCATCAAATTACAGATGAGATGAGCGGCCTTTTCTGATCACTCTTTTGATCTCAGAACTATGACAGATATGCAGAACTGAGAAGAAAGAAATTTGATCTCAATGGGCCATACGGTAATCACTAAAACTGCGTGACCCAGCCCTCTGATCACAAACAAAGCCAGGATACCTAAAGTCAGTTACCGAGCCCCCACGGGGGTCATGATTAGACCTAAAATTGGAGGTCATAAGAATTCTTTACGATGGGATTCACAGCAACATTGGTGTCTTGTGTAAGACGAGTGTTGTGCTTTGTTTTCAGTTTGGATGGGGAGATGATCGAAAATGCAACACTGGAAAAGAGACGAAGGCTTAGGGACTGTTCAGTTCAAGTCAGTTTTATCTAGAAAAGCTATCAAAACTCCTCCTGTGCAATACAAACAAATGTACAACTAATTCAATAAGACTACAAATAAATTATAAAAGAATAAAAACAGAAATAAAACAATTAAAACCAATACTAAATGGGGAGCCAGAAAATAGGTTTTAAGTAAGGACATGAAAGCTGCTGAGGAGGATGGTTGTCTGATGTGCAAAGGCAGTGTTTTCCACACTTTTAGCCCCATCACCTCAAAATCCCCAGTCCTTGTCTGAGCTCACACCTGGCTTTTGGTCGAGTCAGGCTGATAACGAGTGACAAACTTAAGGATGTCAGACAAGAGTGATGCTAAGAAAAACAGAGACAGAGACAAAGTACAAAAAAGTGTTTATTTACAGGCGAGTTCCAGGTTCCAATCTGAAAGAAGATGAAGAGTCCAGGTGAGCATTTGAAAAACAGGGCAACTAGAATTTTAGATGAAAATGAATGTTTTCTATGCTTACTGCACTGTAAAAAAATGAAATGTTGGATTTACTTAACCATGTTGTTACCTGGTTCCACTTAACTGAGTTGAGTAAATTCAAAGCAATATACCAGTTTTTTAGCCAAAGAACATGAGTATGTTGCTTTGAATTTACTCAACTCAGTTAAGTGGAACCAGGTCACATAACATGGTTAAGTAAATCCAGCATTTCATTTTTAGAGTGTGATATTCAAAGGCAGCAACGTGGGGGAGAGAGAGTGTTTCCAAAGGCAGGCAAGTGTTCCAACAGAGTGGCCAGGTTCTTAAAAGTCCTCTTGGTTCCAAAGTTCCAGAAAACTCCTTTTGAGATGACGAGGTGATACAAAATCCAATCACAACCTTGAGGGTCAAAAAAACAACAACAAGGATAAGTACTTTAAAGTTCTTAGTTAAAGTTAAAGTTATACTATAGTGGGCTTAAACGCTACCAAATAGGTGAGACGCATCAGCGAAGAACAAACTGCCAAGCAGCTCTTTTAAAGGCCAGGCAGTCATCAGGAGAATCACCCACAGGTGGAGTAATTGCCACAGGAACCAATTAGGACAACTCAGGATAAACGTCAATAATCACTACATCGAGGGGCAAGATAATTGAAAATATTTAAAAACAAATAGGATCATTTTAAAATGAGCTCCAAAGTGAATAATCAGACAATGAACATAATTTAAAACAAGTTAGATGTGAGTAAACATTCTTGTAAAAGTAAAAAGATGTGTATTGTGCTCCATGATCTCAACATACAGTGCATCACAGCAGTGCAGTTGATCACTGGTTTAAACAGCTGCTGGAACAGAACTGGCCTTAACTTAGCCAGCTGCCTCGAATGATAGAAACTAGATTTTGCAACAGTTTTTATTTTGTCCATTTGTTCATTTTCTGGGGCAGCAGCCTAAGCAGAGAGACCCAGACTTCCTTCTCCCCAGCCACTTGGACCAGCTCATCTGGGGGAATCCCAAGGTTTTCTCAGTCCAGCCAAGAAACATAGTCCCTCCAGCATGTCCTGGGTCTTCCTCTAGGCCTCCTCCCAGTGGGACGTGCCTGGGACACCTCGCCAGGGAGGCATCCAGGAGGCATCCTAACCAGAAAACTCATTTTGGCTGCTTGTATCCATGATCTTGTTCTTTTGGTCACTACCCAAAGCTCATGACCATAGATGAGGGTAGGAACGTAGATCGACCGGTAAAGCTTCACCAGGACAGACCGGTACAGCGCCCGTATCATTGCAGATGCAGCACCAATCTGCCTGTTGATCTTTCGCTCCATTCTTCCCTCATGAACAAGATCCAAGATACTTAAACCTCTCCACTTGGGGCAGGATCTCTTCCCCCACCCGGAGAAGGCACTCTACCCTTTTCCGGCTCAAGACCATGGTTGGATTTGGAGGCACTGATCCTCATTCTGGTCGCTTCACACTCGGTTGTGAACCGCTCCAGTGAGAGCTGGAGATCACAATCTGATGAAGCCAATAAGACCACATCATCCACAAAAAGCAGAGATGGGATCCTAAGATCACCAAAAAGGATCCCCTCAACACCTTGGCTGCACCTAGAGATTCTGTCCATAAAAGTTATGAACAGAATCGGTGACAAAGGGCAACCTTGGCGGAGTCCAACTCTCACTGAAAACAAGCTTGACTTATGAGGCGATGCGGATCAAGCTCTGGAACTGGTTGTACAGAGACCCAACAGCCCGTATTAACGGGCCTAGTACCTCATGCCCCCCACAGAAGTCCCCGAGGGACACGGTCGAACACTTTCTCCAAGTCCACAGAACATTTGTAGACTAGAGCGAACTCCCATGTACCCTCCAGGACCCTGCTGAGGGTGAAAAGCTGGTCCACTGTTCCACAACCAGGACAAAAACCACACTGCTCTTCCTGAATCTGAGATTAAACTATCCAACAGACCCTGAATAGACCTTACCAGGGAGGCTTAGTAATGTGATCCCCTGTAGTTGGAGCACACTGTGTGGTGTGCCCCCCGAGTCACTGCATGGTGACCAGAATCGCCTCGAAGCCGCACGGAAGCTTTTTTTTATTAGATACTTTTATTTGACTGTCAAATTTAAGATTTACATCAAATTTGACCCCTAAATTTGTGCCAGTTGGTTTGACGTACTGGGCAAGTGAACCGATATTTCATGAAGTGCAAGCTTTAAATTATTTACAAAGTTTATAAACTGTCTGTCTGTATTAGTCAATGACATTGATATTGATTTGTCTGTTTTCACTTAAATCACATCAGACAGTTATGAAACAGATGATATCTCCTGTCGATGTAATTTTTTTAACCTCATGCTTCTTTATTGGCAGTTCCTACACATTTGTTCACTTTGCAGTTTCATCTGTTTTAAAGAAAATTCGATTGTAGTGTATTGTCTACATTTCTGAAGTTGCCAGGAAGTGATATTTGTAGTTTCACAGTGATTTGATGGCTTATTTTCTAGCTACTAAACCTAGAGATAAAAAAGCCCAGTTTATGTTTCTGAAACCAAACAATTTACTCTCAAACAGAATTAAGTTATTAATAAATGCATTTCTGTAAACTTAGAACTGGCCATATTAAAGTGTTACATTGCACAACAGTGGTTCTAAATTCTTTATTGCAGTTATGTGCAACTTTTAGTTGATGATAAATGGACCATACTTATCAGGGGCAGAGCTTAATGGGGGGCTGGGAGGGCGGCACGCCCCCGGCCCCGGCCCATGTGGGGCCCAGGTTAGGGCCCAGAAGGAGATAGAACTTAACCCTCAATTTACATTATGCCGTTCTGCTCTACTCCAATCTCTCTGCAGTAAATATGCAAGCATTATAATCAATGACAGTATTTATATTGGCTCCTCATGATAGTGCAGAGCAGCGAGTGAATGGTGATCCAGCAAAATTTGATTCATCTTTTGCTCGATGCCGTAGTTGCTCTGGAGTCAGTTTACAAAAATCACACTGCACCAACAGGAAGAAGAACTACAACTTCCGTTTTTACAAAATAAATCCCTAAAGAAAACCCAATTTTGTCAAAATGTTGGTTATATTAATACTTATTTGAGTATATTTATACATAAATGCTGTCAAAATGCATCATTATGATTAGGAAGCAGATGAAAACATGCAGCTCACAACATAGTCATACATACATGATACACGTGTATTTTACTCTGAAATCAGAAGTTTCAAACAGTCAACGGTGATGTAGTTTAAACTGTGTTCAGTCTGTCTTTCATATGACTTGTTTTGCTCAGACTTCTACCCTTATTTCGGATATATTGTGCAATCTCGCATTTCCTGCACATTCGAGCTCCTCACACCGGACCGGACGAGCCCGGACCGGTTCGGAGGCAGTAGGGAGCCGACCCTCTGAGGCGAGGTGGAGAAAGCGGGACCTCCTCTGAATGCATCCAGAAGAGCCCGGTCTGCTTTGATTTAGAACCTCTTCTAGGGACCAGATAACAAACAAACGTTTTGCAGATCTGGTAAAAAAGCTTCCATCCAGCAGTAACTTATTCAGTGAGGTTTGCACCGCTCTTTTTTTATTTTTGACTCTTCCAGTCACCGTTTCATCCTCAGAGCACGCCACCAAGTTAAAACTCACCATTTGTATACATGTCAACCCCTTCGCTTTTTTACCTGTAGAATGAGCCTCAACAATCCATAATTTCAGCAAAAAAATAAAATAAAGTAATAAAATAATCTGTATTAATCACACACGCAGGGATTTTTTTTTGGGGGGGGGGGGTGTACAGGCAAACTGTCGGCCGCGGGTTTTAGTACCTGTGCAGGGCAGCAGGGCAGAGCCCCAGGGCAAAGCAGGAAGAAATGAGGAGGGGAGAACTTATGGTTATTTGATGTTATTTATTGTTTTTGAATGTCCTACAGGCTCTGAAATGTTAAATAAATTTGAAACTATGATTTTTTAATCCATAAAACTTAAAAATATTTGAGAGATTGTTCTGTTAACTTAAGTATACCTACAAAATGAGGAAAAAATTACAGACAGTTTGTACATCTTAACATGCTGCACTTGAGTGGGACACAGTGGGACAAGAGACACTGAGAGGACTCATGTTGTCCAGAATAAGAGATCAAAGAAAGAGCAACATGGACGAGTTCTCGGAGCACAGGTCTTGTCGTATTGCTCTTCATTAGTGGTGAGTAGCTACTTCTTTTTGAAATTGTGTTTGTGAACATGTGGGCCGTTGTGCCAGTTTTACTGAACTTTATTTACTGATAGGGTACAGGCTCTGAGTTGAAATAGATAAAGCTGGTGTCAAAATGACCCCAACACTATCCGTGGTGCTGACCGTGGTGCTGAACTGTTTTCAGTTTGTGTTGTTTTATAGCTGAATGTTTTAATAGTTTTCTTGGTTTGTTATACTTCATGTCCGTTTGATGGACTTCAAAATAACATAGTCACTCTGTGGTGCTGAAGCTTGTAAGCCCTGCTGTTGCAGGCAAGTGTATGTTGTATAAAATGATGTTATCATGAGCTTTATTATTTGGTAAAAAGGGCCCGGTCATTTGCCCCGCCCCTGGCCCGGCTCTGATTTGTTCAGCTAGTGCATGAGTCCATAGGAAAACAGCAAAGTTATCCTTTATGGAGATTTATGGAGATTTAGGTTTGTTCCTTTAACATGAAAGCATTCCATCATATGTTTTACACCAACATTTCATTCTGGTGCACAAATCAAACTATGGGGTTTTTAGAATCTTTTCAATAACGCAAAGTTTTTTTTGTATGTTTGTGTTATATTAATGCCAAATCCCTGTTGTCTTTTAGGAGATGAAGCAATGCAACACACACACACACACACACACACACACACACACACACACACACACACACACACACACACACA
>NW_013952553.1:579079-581558 GCF_001266775.1 Austrofundulus limnaeus
CACACACACACACACACACACACACACACACACACACACACACACTCGGCGCGAACCTGATCCTTATTTCGACTTCTGAAGCCAGAAGGAGAGAAGAAGAACAGTCACTCAGCAGAAGCAGCGGAGAATTGGGTTTGTGCTGTCTGCCTTTGTGGTGCATGTGTGTGAGCTTTGATTAAAGACAGAAGATTCTTTAAGCACATTAGGGCCATTTTGTCCAATTGTTTCACGCCCTCTTCCATATCCACCCGCACAAAAGATACAGACTGCAGCACAAAGCAATGCTCACCCTCTTTACTCTTCTCTATCTCAGTGAGCAGGCCCATTGCAGACACAAACAGGCAGGGACCAGAGGAATTACGCTCTCATGCAGCACTAGTAGCAGCAGAAGCCTCGGTGTAATAGCTTATCATCGTTTTAAGGGTATAGGAAGCAGCATCAGAGAAAGCCTAAAAAACAGGGTCCATGTCGTTTCATGTTTTGGAGCCTGAAAATGTTTTTAAGATGCTAATAAAAAAACATTCATCTGACTAGTAATATTCAAAGGACAGCTATAATTTCTTGCTAATAACAATGAGTTTCAAGCGCAGTTCTATAGCCTGCAATTCACTCGTGTGACATATATTCTGCGTAAAACCAAGAGGCACGCGCATTTCATTTGCAATCATCGCCTACATTCAAAGTAGCGCGGTCCGGCAAGAAAACGCAGCGAGCAAAACTGCATTTTAATATTAGCAGAGAGGAGGAGGAAAAATGACTCGGTTAGCATACTCAGTGAGAGAGATGAACCCAGGCCAGCCAGCCAACATACCCTAGAGTAATAATTAAGAATCCTGTCGCCAAGTTGTCAGTAGTCAATTACACCTCCTGTTCAGTCAGGCGCACAATCTGACTACAAGCAAAACGAAGACACTGGAGCTGTCATCGGAGATGGAGAAAGAAGGAAAATGACTGAAATGAAGATTACTGTGGAGTGGGGATTTTGAGCAGGGTTTAACAGTCTCTGTCAGGAGGTGAGTGCTGAACGCGAGTGACCAAACGCCCTCCCAAACATGAAACCATTATTGCCGATTACACAGAACGGGGACTTTGGTGGTGCATTAATTGAAGCTTTGGCTCGCATCAGTTTCCAATTACTTTTATGCTAGCCTACGGTTAATGTGGTGACAATGGAGAGAAGGAAAAGGCTTCACAGACTGAGTGCTGGGTATGAAATGAGAGAGAATCTTGTTGTCACCGAGTGTGAGTGGAGTCCATCTGCAAGGCAGAGGGAGACTCCACCGCTGACGGGCTGAAAAAATATTCTGCTTTAGTCCGACGGCTAAATAATACAAAACTCCTGACACCCCACTATTGTGCCGGACCATAACATGCTAGTTTGGGTTTTAAGCAAAGACCTACATCCAAACAAACCAAAGTTAATGTTGGCAATTAAATGAAGACAGACAATTTTTTTGTCTGTGTCTTTTGTTAAAATATCTCACGAACCACTGTACACATTTTCATGACATTTGCAAAAAGTATACAACAGAAGCACATCTACATTTTTAACAGTTCGACGGATAATTTTATTTTTTTTAACGTTAAGATCTCAGATCTCTTTTTCAAGGGAGGCCTGGGCCTGAAAGCAACCTATTGTGTGTTTTTAGGGGTGGGGCAAACCGGAGTACCCTGAGAAAACCCACGCATGCACGAGGAGAACATGCAAACTCCACACAGAAAGACCCCAGGTCCACAACGGGGATCGAACCCAGAACCTTATTGCTGTGAGGCATCAGTGCTAACCACTGATCTATTGTGCTGCAAATAATTTAAATAATAATAATCTAACCCATGACATAATCATCTACAGTTTGCTGTTGTAGTATCTGAGAGTCATTTCAACAATACTTTGTAAACACTAAAAGGTTGTGCAACATCATTGTTTAGTTTGTTTCCTTTTTTTTTTCTTTTTAATTGTTGGAGCCAGCTCTGTCTTTCTGTTGGTAAACTCCAGTATGAAACACGGGAGGGATTAGCAAAATCTTTTAGGAAACACAAAAACAGCAATATTTGTTTGTGAAAAATAAATATGGTGAGTATGTAAAATTTTAGCATTCCTGGGCATACTTGAAGCTAGATTAATAATATGAATACCTCAAGTTCATTAATAATTATTTAACTTAAAACATGAGATTTTAGAACAACAAATTTTGTACTAAATATATTTTAGTTGTAAATAAATTGTAAAATCACAACTCGAAGTGTTATAAGTGTATTATTACAAGCTAAAGTAGAATAATTTTGTTTATACTTTGTACACTTTAAGTATACAGTGTTTTAAGTATGTTCAAGTAATGAAATTAAAGTGTACTATTTCTGTTTAGAAATTACATTTAAATTGTATTTGAAAATCTTCCAAAGTCATAAGCATTATACTTTTGAAATATTAGTATTAAAATGATAGTATGCTATGTTATACTTTTGGTTTATTATTAGT
>NW_013952553.1:582762-587788 GCF_001266775.1 Austrofundulus limnaeus
TGTATGTGTGTATATATGTGTATGTTTTATGTGTATGTGCCTGATTGTGTGTATAGGTGTGTGTGTTTTGTGTATATTAATTATTGAGTTTATAATTATTGTACGTAGGTGTGGATATGTATATGTGTGTTTGTGTATATATGTTTATATATGTGCGTATGGGTATATGTACATCTGTTTAAGTTTGGTTGCTGGGTGTTTGTTCTCTTCATTTGTTGATGGTCAGATGTCGGGTGTTGTGTTGATGGTCAGATGTCGGGTGTTGTGTCCTGTGTGTTATGGTGTTCATTCCACATGTTGTATAATTTGTATCGGTTTCTCTCTTTTCAGTTCTTGTATTTCTCATCTACTTTTTCATTTTCTTCTTTACTATAGTGTAAAAAAAGCCACTGATGATGCAGAAATTAAGAAACTAACATTCAGTTTTTTTCTACTGAAGTGGCTTTAAAAAATAATAGAAAAGAAGAAGAAAAAAGGAGAAAAACAAAACAAAACAAAACAAAACAAAAAAAACCAAAAAAAAAAAAAACACCCGAAGCAGAAACACAGGCATGATTGCTCATCATTTATGGTGCTGAGAGTGATAAAATATCTGTTGGTATTCTTCAACAGTAAATTCATCTTGAATGCTTCTGGACGTTTGCTCAACTCTACTACCTAACTTGTCCATCAACCTGGGGTTTCTTTTGTTCTTGTGTACGCTTCCTGGGAGGTTGGACAGAGTCCCGTATAATTATGCATTTTAATATTGACAGATATTGTCAGATAAACTTTCATTCTTCCTTTAACACAGATATCTTTACTTTCTGAGCTCCTCAGACATCTCTCACCTTTTCTTCTCTGGTCCATGTTCAGTGTGGAGCATGCAACAACAAGCTACCCAGTGGCCATTTGTTCCTATTAAAAAGTGGCTAATGAAAAGCTTGAAGGCACCTGTGATACTAATTCAGGTCAAACTCTTAGTTGAAACATTACGATACAACAAAGATTGTTAGTCTCTTTAAAGGTAACAAATCTAACCACACTAATTAAACATATCTTTGTAAAATAAACAAACCATTTATTTTCCATTCTATAAACTATCCATTACTAAAAATGGCAAATGGTCTGTACTTATATATTGTCCTTCCATCCAGGATACTCTCACTCTCCACACTACAATCTGTGCCCTCACCCATCCACACAGCACTCTGCTACGTTTCTCTACAAAGTTTATAAATCATCCTATGGAGACCAAAAAAGTGCTTTAATCACACTCATCTACTGGAACACACATCAGAGGCAGAGAGTTCAGTGTCTTGCCCAAGGATACTCGACATGTGACTGAACAGTGATGGAATCAAACCACCAACTCTCATTGGAGGACGACTCCCCTAACCACTCAGCCACATCCACACTAAACTAAAAGCAAACCAGTGGTCCCCAACCTATTTTCCTCAAATACCCTCTTTCTTACTTCCAAGTTTAACTGACCCCCCCCAGTCCCCCTCGCTACTCCCCACCCTCCCAAAGACGTGTTCAACCTTCATCTCGTTATCAAAATAACAAATTAATAAAGTGAATGGAAACAAATCTTATTCGGAAAAAACAAGCTGAGTGATAAAGAGTTTAGTTTATTCAAATGGACTTGTTTTGATGATTGTTATTTACAAACAATAAACTGATATTTTTACAATCTCAGAACTAAATCATTGTTTCAATGAACTGTAAGTTTTACCAACAAATTTATTTGCATAGGTGAACCAGTATTTGGTACTTTCTGCAAAGTGTTTCATTTCTTCTGAGCTTCTGTTGCAGTAAGCTGCACATAGTGCAATGCTGAAAACAACACAACTTTGAGGAGTTTCATTTTTTTGTTATATTTCTATAGTTCTAATTTAGACATTTGAACAAAATAAACAATGGAAGCACAAAACTATAAGGTTTATCTATTTTACGTCCATCAAAGACTTGGATAGAAGTTTTGTTTCATGTCATTTTTTAATGAACACTGGCAAAAACAAGTTTTATAAGCAGTCTTTTGGTCAAATTTATTTGGATTTTTCTTTTTCTAATTGAAAAAAAAAGCATACAGGTTATTATCACCATTACAGAGGGTATTTACACCCTGACATGATGTTTAGGCCTCTCCTCCCCTGTACCTGAGCAGAAAGAATCCCTCAGCTGAGTTTTTACATTTAAACTGAACGCAGAAAGAGCTGAGGAGCATCTTGGCACCCTGCTGTGCACCGCTCAGAAAAAAAAGGCTCCACTTCCACATTTGGCCCTGCTCAGCACGTCTCACATTCACCCACATCCCGATTTTTATCACTCCACGAATTAAACCTTGATATTTTCTGTCCAGTCAGCACGAGAGCTCGTTTCACACTCTGGACAGGTAATTCGCAGAGGTATGCAGACGATCACAAACCGACTTTTCTTCTTCTTCTTACTAAAGATGGCCTCAAAATTGCAATAAAGGTTCTTGACACTGACTTGTAGTTATTTATTTCTTTTTTTTTTTTCCCCACCTCCCCTCGCATTCAAACCCTTCTCATATTGGCCTGGTCTCTGTGGATACCTGCTTGTAGGAGGGGAAAGAGAGGGGGAAATTAAAATCCATCAGCTAATGTGTCGCCTGGTAATGAAATAAGAATCTGACACTCTCTTGCATTGAAATGCAAAAGAGGTGTCCTGGTGTTACCCTAGCAATTTATCATAAAAGCCAGAGAATTTCTACTTAATATACATGAGGTACAGTGAATTATTACAGGGCTTGCCACTATAACAAACTTCTCAAAGTGCGCAGACAAAAGGGTCAAGTATATTATTTTCCCTTACATCACTCAGATGGATGATCTAAATGGTTTTCTGAAGTTAGGAATTCCATACTTTCTTTGAACATGTTTTATGCTTGGACCCATTTTGGATAATACAACCCTTTTTTGCCCTCTGTTCTCCTTTTTCTTTTTTTTCTTCCCCAGCAGAGAGAAAATGGGAGAGTAGGTACTGAAAGGCAGACTTAAAAAAATGTCACCTGCAAGTATATCTGAGTGCTTTTCCCCGGCTCTAATTCATCTCTGCCTGCGACGTGTCTTTACTTTTCAGCACCAAAACGAGTCCTCTGATTTACTGTAGCTCCACGCCTTTATTTTTTTCAATTTTCAAAGTAATATTAAACAAAACAAAAACTCCCTCAATAAATCATTCACTCTCATGATTCCACTTGGTTAAAAAATAATTAACACTTAACAAAGCTTGTGATTGATATTTAAGCTAACTACATCTAAAAAACTGCAGTTATGAAGGGACAATAGTGAATAATGCCTGGTTATATTAAATGTGCTGCACTGTATTATTTGATTGATGACTTATATCACGCGACAGCCTGAAACAGTTTATGCATTTGTCAAATGGATGATTGATGAAAAAGAAGGCTGTATCACCTCCAACAAGATCTGTGTTAATGTTAGCAGCAGCCTTCATCACTGCTGCCAATTCATCCACCAATTAATAACAAAATATTGATGTGCTACAAACCAAAGAAAACCCTGAGTAAAACGAGATAAAAACGCTGCTGTTTTATTTGTAATTTGGGAAAACAGAATTCTACGCTGCATAAATAAGAATGAGTGGTGACTGACTCAACGAGATGCACGATTAATGTAAAAATAATACTCAAGTGACACTTTCAAGGGTTTTCAACAGTCCCTTTCTGCACTAGACATATTGTACTTATACATATTCATAGACACTTAGTTCATATACAATATGTATTGGTGCTGAACAAAGATTAAAATTTAATTGTGATTATTGTACACAAACTTAAATTATGACTCAAAGATGTTTAGAGCATTTTGGAGGTATTCAACAGATTAGGCACACCTGCCCTGCTTTCGTTTGTCTATTGCACGGTAAAAAATGAAATGTTGGATTTACTTAACCATGTTATGTKACCTGGTTCCACTTAACTGAGTTGAATAAATTCAAAGCAATATACCAGTTTTTTAACCAAAGAACATGAGCGTGTTGTTTTGAATTTACTCAACTCAGTTAAGTGGAACCAGGTAACATAACATGGTTAAGTAAATCCAACATTTCATTTTCAGAGTGTGTTCTCTCACAAGCTGCGCCCAATCTCATCTGCAGAAGCCTCCCCACATCTTTTTTTACGGTGGGCAATTAGTATCTACGGTGCAATTTGAGTTCAAGTGATATCACGAGAAGGGGGTCTCTGCAGTCAGTAAGTAGGGTTTTCTTTTATTGTGGGAGGAGTTGGCCCATGATGTGATGGGTCAGATTGGTGGGGTTTGAAGAAGTTGGGGGGCAGCGGGGAGTGGTTTGTTTGAGTCAGGCAGGAAGCGTGAGATTTTTAAGATCAATTTTAGTCATAACTTGAGAAAGGAAGGGGCTAGCTGCACGAAAATTCAACGTCCCTTATCAGCCTGTAAAATGATCGCTTAAAATCAACATGAATATTAGTCATAATGTGAGATAGGAGGAAGCTTGCCGCATGAAATTTGAAGTAAATAAATTAAGTTTAAATGTTCACAATAATTTTTGTTTGAGTCATTGTTCTGTTTTAAACTGTACATTGACAGTCAATAAATCATATTATTTTACTATTACCATTACTTCCTCTTTGAAGTTGCCCCACAGGACAAGTCAATCTGACCAATCCCAGTTTGGGAAAACTCCACCCACACACCAACTCCATGATTACGGTCAACTACGCTCACATCATAGACCTCCGTCAATCATGGGTAGGGCCATCTACACCCATAGGACAACATGTACTGCAGAGACGTCTAGGTTTGAACTACTTCACTGTTTAGACAGTTCAGAGTTGCAATGCTTACAGATAAATTTACATCTATCAAGCCCACCATCTGGAAGAGTTTTAAAGTAAAAATGTCCCTGTAAAAGCGGACCATTTTCTAGTTTCATTAGACCACTTTGTGACAGAAGCCCAACAACGCAAAGGCTCTTATTGGTTGAAAAGCACGATGACCATTTAAAGTAAGTAGAGATGAAGCCCCCCGCCCCC
>NW_013952553.1:588503-589628 GCF_001266775.1 Austrofundulus limnaeus
GTATAATACTACCCCCCAACTTTATGGATGACTTAATGGATTAAATTTTACATATTATACTTGAATAAATACTTAGGTTTCCTGAATTATTCTTCATTTCTGCTGCTATAGACTTAGACTGCTGGAGCACAAACTGAGCACATTTCCTCACTCTGCTGTTGTCTTTAGTCTCCCTTCTCTACATGTTTATTGTAATTATTTCTATCAATAACATGTTTTTTTCTTTGTCTCTTCCAGAAGAAGGTGCACCTGGACCAGTTCTTCTGTGTATGTCTGTGTCTCTTTCCTGTCCCTCAACCAGCCGGTCGAGGCAGATGGCCACCTGTCCTCAGCCTGGTTCTGCTGGAGGTTTCTTCCTGATTAGCAGGGAGTTTTTCCTCTCCACCGTTTGCTCAGGATGGGAGACTGTGATGAAGTGATTCAACACAGCCTGCTGGTTTCTTCTTTAGATTATTTTTTTATGTACAGTGCTCTGAGACAACGTATGTTGTGACTTGGCTCTATATAAATAAACTGAACTTGAACTTGAACACTTTGATACAATGTAAAGTAGTCACTGCACAGAATGTATGACCAACATGTTCCCACTCCCGACCCATCAACGTATTGATGCTTGGTCAAGTATCGTCTGCGTACAGTTTTAACATGTTGGGTAACCCCCTTGCATCAGTCCTTGCTGCCCGTGGCTTTTCCAGGTTGCACCACATAGGGGTCTTTGGGTTGGGATTCTGTGGTTAATATGAGGGATCAGGAATAATGGTTAATTTTAAGTACTGGGGTTAGGAATAGGATGTATATGGCTGATAGAAGTTAAATTTAGGGTCTGGGACAATTAATTGTCGCGCATTTCCTACTCTTTAAAAAAAGGACAACACGCACTTCCTCCTCCATTTCATCTCGTTAAGAACTGACGCGAGGGGGGTACCCGACCCATCCAAAACTAGACACAGATGGCTACCTGACCATGTGTCAATTTGTTGATGAGTTGATAGTGAGAAAGGGTTGGTATAACAGTCTAAACTTACTGTCCCCTCAAAATAACTCAACACACAGCCATTAAAGTATAAACCACTGGCAACAAAGCAAAGGTTGTACACTTTTGTGAGATACTGGATATATATATAT
>NW_013952553.1:590773-592943 GCF_001266775.1 Austrofundulus limnaeus
GCTGTGGACTGATGAAACTAAAATAGAGTTATTTGGGCAGAACAAGGGCCGTTATGCATGGAGGGAAAAGAATACAGCACTCCAAGAAAAACACCTGCTACCTACAGTAACATTTGGTATCAATGTGTTTGTCCCCTATATTTTACAGATTATTTTTTATCCAAACAATCAATGATTTAAAAAGGTAAATCAGGAAACTTAACAAGGCTGCCTAAACTTTTGCACCCCACTGTATATACTGTATATCATGAGCCAATGGATGGATTTTATTAAAACACTTTTTAATGTAACTCTACAACTGGTTATGTTTTAGAGTAAATTTGATGCACTAGTCTAGGGCTATTCAACAGCCACATCCAAGTGACCAAAGTTCAGCCTGCCAATTGGTTCATTCCCAAACCCCTGGTTTTCTAATTTAATTACTATAAGTTATTTTAGTTAGACATAGAGTCTTGGCTACACGTTGCTAAAAACCATTTCTATGAACACTCAAGACAGTTATAACTACAAACAGTTGAAGATAAAACTATGAAAGTGAAAATAAAATTGGTTAAAATTTTGGCAAGTCAGAGATGTCAAAATAATGTGTTAAACAGGACACATAATGTGTTATTTTTATTTTTGATATTGTTTAATTATCACTACTTTTATAGGGTTCTGTATGTTGTATTAATGATTAAATGCAGCAAAATAAACTATTTCAAACAGATCTTAGTAATACTTGATTTATTTACATAATAACTTTAATTGCTGGATGTTCGGCCCCTGAGCTGTTGACCTGCTGTAACCGTGGCTCCTGGAGCAGTCCAGTTGAATAGCCCTGCACTAGTCGCTGAAAGTCATTCACAAAACACTCTGATTGTGGGATCTCACTATATTGTATGAGATAGTGCATTGTGCAGTCTAAATCAGTCATGAAAGGAAGTGGGCGAGTTGGCCTTTAATTATTTTTAAAATACTCATCTTTACACAATATATAAATGCAGATTTTCAAAACTGTTTTACTTCAAAATAAATTCAGCACTTTAAAAATTTTTTTTTCTTTTAATTTATTTCTACTAATAACCCTGTGTGTGTATGTGGAGAAAGTGTGCAAACGCAGCAGAAAATCTTGATTTTCACAAACATTTAGACTGAGGACTGTCATATCAACATTTGATGCATGGAGCTACTGACAATGTATAATTTATATGACACATTTTTACCGAGGTGGGCATAATGCCATTATCATATTGGAGAATGTTTTTGGTTTTCTCTGGGGACATCTCAACAAATTCACTGTGTCTCAACCCAACCTGGGCCAAAGATTAATGATAAACATGACAAGGACAAATTAGAATATGCAGAAGTGAGCATGTGCCAGCCAAGCCAAATATCCTGGAGCCAAATAAATAGACTCACACTCTGATCTATTCCCTATTGGCCAATTTTATAAATATTCCTTTTAGTGTATTCATAAACTACTGCGGTATGAGATTTTTATGGACAATGACTTTAGCTGTCAAAAATAATAATACCAGACAGAGGGCAAAAATAGTACTTACACATCCGGTCACCTGCATCATTAAACAAAATATGAACCAGCAGCAAGGTACAGGTTTTTAAAAATGAAAGTCCCAACAGCAAACTCTTTTTTTGTCTGTGCTATTTAGAGGATACAAAAATTCAAACACCAAAAATGTATTTTTTGGTACAATCAACAGAGACCATATTAGCCTGTCTTCATCTAAGTGGAAAATTAAAAGCAGTTAAGTACCTTCAGAACCATCAGGCCTACATTTTACATTTTTACAAGAATTTCTCCTTCAGTCTATAAACTTGGATTGCTGTTGTAAGTGAAGTGGAGTAATTTGAGCATGTTATCATTAATTAAAGAAGACAAAGACCCTATTTATTTTGTTTTAAGGATACAGATCTGGGGTCGGATTTATAAAACTGGCGTACGCACAATATGAGCCCAGAAACGTGCGTACGCCACTTTTTACGCCAAGGTTGTGATTTATAAAATCCAAACTTGACGTGAAAATGTGCGGTGCCTCATGCCAGCTCTGACCCATGCGTACGCTCATTTTGGAGACGTGAAACTGCGACACAGATGGTGAAGTGAGGAATTAGAGCCACACTGTGTAATGATCACTGTCAGAGATTAGATTTTTATTCAACTTTATCA
>NW_013952553.1:593659-605583 GCF_001266775.1 Austrofundulus limnaeus
GACATGTAGAGGACAGAACCTGAGGCGGGACCTCGTGCGCAAACTCTGACGTGCGGCTGTGATTTATAAAGGAAAGATGCACAGAAACATGCGTATGCACTATTTTATAAATCTGTATTTTTTTGGCGTACGCCATTTCTGCCTTTTGGCCGTACGTTCACTTTTAGTATGGTTTTCACGCAATCCTTTATAAATGAGACCCCTGAACAGTGTTGTGTCTTTTTAGAAAAGACCCAAACAACTTTGTACAACTTTCTGTTATTTTTTTTCTTATACCTCCATCTAATAGCAAAAAATTCTACCATTCTTCTACTCTCAACTTACTCATACAAGACTGTTTATGGTCGAGCCGGTTCAAATGGCTGAAAATGCCAACAAAAGACACAAGTTTATGAAAGACTTGAGACAAAAAGATGTTTGTGAACATCACCAACATGCTCCAGCAATTATGCTTGTAAAAGCCAAACTGAACAAAAACCTTAATAAAGTTTTGTCACGCTCTCACTATAATACACTGTTTTCCCCTAATTGTGTAACTCAAGATGCAATAAACATAACACAGATGAATCAGGAATATTATATTTTGGTTATTTATGTCACAAGACTTCAAAGTAGGGGTGCCCAAACATTTTGGAACAATAGATATACTTTTGAAGTTGCCAGTTTGATGACATCTACTTGTCTCGTGTCAGTATCAAACATTTCTAATCCCAGGTAAATTGTGGGTCATGATATTACGAGTGTCTCATTCCTCATTTCCACAAGGACCAGTGCATCAAAAAATATAGCATGCTGTTAGTTACAGTAACTAAAGTAAAGAATTGTAACAAACAAAAACGCCTGAACGTAACAAAGAAAAATGAAACAAAATACAGTTTCCTGAGAAACAAGAAAAAAGTTGTTCAGACAGAAAGGACCTTTTTCCTTCCTCCTAGTTCTCACTATTATACCCTTATTGACCAGTGGGATGTCATCTGCCAATCTCTCATTGGTCCAAACAGCAGGCTCGAACAAGACCACCACAGTTCTATCTTATTTACCATCTTATCAAACACAAACACACTCCTTTTAGTTGACCAAACGACCAAAAACTCTACTAACATTTTACAAAATCTGTCTTTTTCTTCACGTTTTGATTTGCACCAACATACACAGCAAAAATAGTGCAAAAGTAGGCTAACGGATTCACATTTTGATTTCTTATAGACTGCTGTTGATACGACTTGGAGGCAGGATGAACCCAAATGCAGGTAGACTAGAAAGTTTAACAAAAAATTTATTAAATTAAATGCCAGCGTGGTGGCAAAAACAGAAAACTAACAAGAAACAGAGAAGCCTGGGCAGAACAAGAATCCAACAGGGACATACAAACAATGATCCGACACAAAACTAAGACAGGACAGGGCTTAAATACACTGACAACAATTACTAAACAGAAAACACCTGAGGAGAAACACGAGGGTGACTAATCAGACAAATAAGGGGCAGCTGGGCAGACATGAGGAAGAAAACAGGAACATGACAGAAACTAAAAATAAAAACACTTAACACAGACAAAAATCATAACAGCTGTGGCTGAGTGGTTAGAGGAGTCTTCCTCCAATGAAACATTTGGCATTTCGATTCCATCACTATTCAGTCACGTGCCGAAGTGTCCCTGAATCCTTTACTGCCTCTGATGTGAGTGCCATCAGTGTATGAATGTGATTTAAACACTGATTAGTCTCCATAGATTGATTTACACAGATTAGCTTTGTAGAGAGACACAGTGAAGTGCTGAATGAATGTGTGTGAATGGATAAATGAGAGCACAGATTGTCTTGTAAAATGCTTTGAATATCCTGGTTGGATAGGAGGGTGCTAAATACTGTACGCACAGACCATTTACCATTGATAGACAGATTGTATCATGTGTTCGACAATGATTGGAAGGCTAATGAGGTATCACTATATTAGTTTACTTAATTAGGATGAGGTTGTGTGCTTAATGAATCATTTTTCACAGTTGTAAAGCAAACTATGTCAGTAACAAAACACTATCTTTTGATGTATTTGGTAATTCATGGAGGTTACCGGTTTAGATAAGGAGCATAAATTCCAATAATCATCAGTAGTGAGTCATTATCCCCCTTGAGTGAATATCACATCCAGTGCCTCTCTGCATCGCAACTCCAGGCCCTGGAGATGGATGGCCTGCCTCTCCGCGGGGCGCTGGCTCATCTCTGTCCCATTGCAGAAGTCAGCGCTGATTAAAATATCCACACAGGGTCCTTATTTCTATTACCAATTCACCCAGCCAGCCTAGACCCTCTCAATTAAAGCACCGGGGCTCAGATGGAAGGGGGGGGGGGGGGTGGACGGTGGCTGACAGAATTACAAATGCTCACAGTCACAATTTATCCTCCTGACAATTAGGAGTAATTTGTTTCATGCTAACTCATCCTTAAGGTTTCAGAAGGTCTTATTTGATATCAACAGGAGCGGCTGCAGCTGTCACAATCCACTAAGTGCCGCTCTCTGTTTTGATTACACACAGTCGACTGCACGACACATACTGGCCCTGTCTCACTAGAAACTAAATAAGTTTGAAACATATTTATAGACAACATGTACAGATTGAGCCTCTAGAATGCAGAGTCAGCATTGTGAAGAACTTCATTTCTGCATGTTTATATACACTAAAGTAATAGATTCCCAAAAGTAATTATTGTAAGAGGTCATGAGGCACAACAGACTAATAAGCTTTCACAACAATCGTTTAACTCCAGCTTTGAAAAGTGAGAAAAGATGGTGACTTCTGAGCGAAAATGCCTCGGGCTCCGTCACAACGCACTACAGCTCTCAGTGACTGAGCCACGCTCTTCAGTGGAGCCACAAAACTTCTGTGGCGATATTCTATTGTGCTTTGAAAAAAGGCTTTTGAAATGCATTAGCACTACACACTTCTGAAGAAAGACCAAGCACGGATTTAAAACACAGCAACGAAAAAAAAAAAAAAAAAAAAAAAAGAGAGAGAGAGAGAGAGAGAGGCAAATGCAATCGTTTTTCAAAGATTTGCCCAGCCCCTTTGAGATCTCTCTTTCATTGTTTGCTGACGACTTGATGCTGCAAAGTTCCATCTATTTTCTTTTTTTTTATTCTCTTCTGTCTCTTCTTTTTCTTCTGCCGTAGCAAATTTGTTTTCAGGCTCCATAAAATAGCCTTTTCTTATTTCAAGCAGCAGTGTATGCAGTGGAAAATCTTTCACATAATATATCCTTAAAAGCACATTACTGTGTCCCTATACACCGTTAAGAGTTAAGAACACAGTTAATATTTACAGTTGGGGAAAAAAAATCTGAGAAAAAGGAAAGGATTTTGCCAGGGAATAAAACACCCCCACCCACGTATACACACTCACTCTCAGTGCAGCAGTTGAACAATTGCTATTCACAATCCTATCCTTAATGCCTAAGACCAACATAAAAGAGAGGAGTTTAAGAATATAGGGATAAGCCCTTTCAGCTTTTCTAAGTCTTAAGGCTGGTTTATGCTGCATGAATACTGAGCATCGGCAGCCAGTGCTGTTGCCACTCTAAATAGATATTACAATGATTTGGGAACAATGCATTCGACTGATTCCCTCAGACACAAAAATACATATATGTGTATATATAGTGAATAGGAGGCAAACATTAGTGCTCCCTGACAATACAAGCATTTTTGATGTAGAAGGGTAGAGCAAGATTAACGTCTGAGCGAGAGAAAAGGCGAGATACCACTTTTGGTGTTTGCAGGGAAAGCTGCAGCGGGAAGATGCTTTGAGAGTCTAAATCCCCCCCGGAGTACAATGCAGGGCTGCTGATACAACCAACAGACACGGGGTCACCTCCCCTCAGGGAGACAATGGAGGCACAACAACAAACTGGAGTGAGGAAGCACCAGGGACTGTAGCGGCACAAAGGCATTGAGACGAAAGGCAAAGAGGTGGGGAAGGGTGGGGGAATGAAGATGGAAACGAGTGGGGGGGAAATGCAATTTGCCAGCATTTCCCATCATGATTATTATTGCTAATAAGCTTCAAGGGCTGCTGAATGTCGACGCAAGAAACTGGCCATTCTCTGCGAATCTCATCCCTTCCTAACGTTACACGGGAGAAAATGAGACTTCAGTGCAAGTCTGCTTCTGTGGCGCTCAATGAGAGCATTTAAAATGCTAAAAGATGTTAGCATTGCGTGATTTTGAAGAGGGCCGTCTCACAGCGCGATAGACGTTTAAGCATGCCTCTTTTCTTCTCTCTCTCTCGCCTTTTTTTTGCCACTTTAAGCTTTCCAAACGGCCTCAGGGCTCCAGAACAACTCCGACCCTTGTGTCTCCTTTCTCAATCCAAGATTAGCCTGTCTTCTTGTCTTAATCCAGCAGAAACGCTGCATCCTGACTCCAACACCTCTCCACAATTACTCCACTCCATAATCCCCTGCCTGCCTCCATTTTCCCTACTGCTTTAAGAGGGGTAAAGATCAGGGGTGAGCACTCATCCCAAAGCCCTCCCCTGCCTCTCACCATGGCAGTTGTCTGTGGAAATCATAGAATGAGTAAGCCTTGTGACAGCTTATTAATACTTCTCTCTTCTGTAGGGTTTACCAATGGTCAGTCCTTAAGTATACTGTACTGGATTAAAAGGATTTGCTTGTAGCTCAGGTTAGCGTGTGCAAAGAGGTAGTTCAGCACAGTTCTGCAGCTCTGTTCGCGCTAAGATGTCACTTGAAGGGTCTTGAGTTGCATTGTGTGCCAGGCTGATGGTCTATGAGATATAATGTGGAACATGAGGCTAAGGTCTTGTTCATGGTCACTGTGTGCTATGATTTCAAGAGGCACTTGATCCTTTTTTTGGGGAGGGAAAGCACTCAAGCCCAGGTTGGGAAACACGGCAAAGCAGGCAAAGTGATCAAGCAGCTCTTTATTGGCTAAACTTTGATAGTTTCACTCTGGAGAATGACCACCACAGTTCTCCTCCACTTAAAGCTGCTGTTCGCCACAGTTTACACGGCTGAGCAACAATGACTGTAGTGCTTACAGAAGATGTGCCGAAATGAATCATCCTGCTGGCTTAGCATAGCTTGGCTGCCTCTCTGCTCTGGATGTCTTTAATGCATTTGTTTGCCTGCAGGCCCTCCAGGTCTTTCTCCCCACTTTCTTTGCTTTCTAGCCCAGATAGATTACGCGTTTATATATATTTATTTCAAAACCCAAATGGTCTTGAATCGATCAATACTTCATTGTGTGCGTGACGAAAGCCGCACGGGAGGGGGGCACCCAATGTGACAGATGTTACAATTCAGATTTTCTTTTCATTCTTTTTCAAGTAAACACAATGGCATATCGAAAGGCATTTCAAAAGCTGTTTTAAATTGATTTAAGTTAGCTCCTTGTTGTAAAGCCGTGTGTTCACAAGTATCACAGAGATGAGAAAGGGAGTAAAAGAAAGCTGCCTCCTCCGAGGAGTCTAAGCCATTGTAGGCTTCTTCCCAAGCCTTAGATTTAAAAAGGGACCAAGCCTAGACAGATTTACTCAGAAGTCTTTTCAGAAGATATATATTTTTTTGAGCCAGAGATAGTCATCATGGAGAATAAACAACTTACTTTTAGAAAACGGGAGGGACATGAAAGAATATGGAGGCAAGAATGTCCCACTGGTAACAAAATCAAGGCAAACAGAAGGGCATCAGAACCCTCTGAGCCTCCATATCAAATGCCCCACCCAATGTGGGCTTCACAATGCAAACGACAGCACTTGTGCACAATGTAACCATTGACATGACATCTCACTACAGCAGTGGAAGTAAAATAGGAAAAAGAGAGCCTTTTTATCTTTAGAAAATAGGATATAATTAAGACTTTTCATGCTGGAAGCTACTTCTAATTTTTTCATTCAGCATCAAAAGGTGAGATCTTAAGTTTTCCACATTTCCAGTCCTCTGTCATATCGTCCAGTATCTTCGAAAAATTATTACTGCAGCATAACTGAATTAAACGTCCGAAGCGCAGTTGAGTCGAAACCTCAGTTGCCTTAGCTACAGGGACAATACCAGGGGTTTTCATCCAGTTTTCATCTGTTCCATTTAGTCGACACGAATTTTTGGAGCCTTCTAATCTACCGTGCCTCATTCAGACAGAAAGTATGCCGTGTCCTTAAGCCATGATAGATGGAGGAGGAGGAAAGAAGAGAGAGGTTTTTTTTTTCTTGGAGGGAGAAGGGGAGCGACGTCTTCCACTCTGAGGCAGCGGAGGCCTGGAAAGAACAAAACATGCAATTAGAGCAGCGGCGCACTGTGAAGTGGTCATTACTAGAGCTAATGAGCGCCGCTATCTGTCCACACATTAAAGTGCCCGTTAACGAGGGCTTGTTCATCATCGAGCCTATACAAGTCATCACATAATCATATCTCCCGTCTTCTCATGCAGTAGCAGCGAGACCGGCTCATTCCAGCCGGGAGGGGAGGGGGTGGAGGGGGGGCAAACAAAGGAATCCAAACAAAGATTTGGCTCCGTGAGGTTAACTTAAAACCCATCAAACTTGACCAGTACTCACTCCTCTGGGTTTTATCCCACAAACGAATTCCTGCTCTTTAAACACGTCCTCTCAACCCGTTTGACTGCTTATAAAGACGCCGCGGCAGCATTTTCACACAACTTTTGCGTTTGAGGGCTTTACTGAGACGGCCACCCTTTGAAGACCCACCCACCGGCCGCCAGCAGAGGGCACTGCAGCCAAGCATTTCCCCCCCTCCTCCCTCCCCCACAACGTCCTGCTGTGTGGCATCCCGTACTGTAGACTGAGAAGGGAGAGAAGAAAAAAGAAAAAAAAAAGACAAGCAGCAGTTGCATCAGATAAAAAGGAGACGAGCGCACTCCGTAGGGTTCAGATTGTTAAACAGTCGTTATCTGTTTGATTCATTCCTGATTGCTATAGATTATGAATCCTCCCACAGGGTGAGCAACCTCTAGCTGCTCTTGCATTAAAAAAAAGGGGGAGGGATATATATATATATCACCACCTCAAACACTTTGTGACCTTCTTGTTACTGGAGGTGGTTAAATGGTTGGCCAGAAAGTTTAACCCTGTTAGAAACATTTGTCACAATAAAAGGTCCTTTTTTGTCGTTTGTTTTTTTGTGATGAAGATGAGCTTCACCGTAAAAATGTGTAAAAAAAGAGTGATTCGATACATCTAAGAGTGTGAAAATAAGGAGATGAGTTTTATTTTTCCTGCCTGTGTGTTCCGTTTCCTGTGATCCCACAATCTGATGAACACGTTCTATTCCTTCCTTTTTATTGTTGAATCTTAAAGGCTCTGCTGTGACTCATCCCATCTCCTGTAATTATGATGGAGGAGAAAACAGACTTTAATTCGCTTTGATTCCTAAAAGCTTTAAACAAAACAAAATAAAAAAAACCTATCCTGCTGGAAGGTATTTGACCTTTGAGATAAAAGATTCCGAACAAGGTTTTCCTTCGTCGTTAATAAATGTTGATTTCAGTTTTTCTCGTTGTCTAATAGGAGGAATTAAGGGTTCATGTGGGTTTCCTCTCCTTGACATTAATGAGAATAACACATTTAATATAGGCGGATTGTTAAACGGCGCTGTGGAGAGAGCGTATCTGTTGTGCATCTCAAGAGTGCTTCTGATTACTTCCTCCCTATTCATCATTTTGTTGTCTGGCCCCGAGGCGTCTATAAACAACTGTCATGAATCCAAGGAAACGCAAATCAGTCAGCCTTCACAGCACAAAGCCACTAATGCAATCTTATTGTTCATTGCTTTATCATAATATTACATCTAACTTCCAGATTAGGAAGACTCTTGTTTGATTATTTCAGGTAAAATGTGTTTTGATGAAGAGCATTTTTCAATTTGTTGCTTTTACGTGCTATAATCTATAGTCTACTGTACATATGTAAGGTAGAACAACTGTGTGTCCACGTTTTGCTGATACGCAAACAGACAAACATATGCACGGTGTAATATACGATCAGAAGCATCAGAAGGTTAAGCTCCAAGTGCCCCCAGGGGACGGCTGCTGTGCCTGTGCAAACATGTGGCCCGCTCGCTCTGCCACCTGGGAGCACAAAAAAACGAGGAAGACAATCAAGATGAGCCACTCAGATAATCTCCGCTCAGGACATTTAAGGCTGAAATGTGAGCCTGCACGTGAGCTGTTGGTGCGTACATGTTTGTTTGGCATCCGAGTCAAACAGCCGGTTGGTTTCAGGGACGCTGTGATGAGCAGGAAGGGTGGCGGGGAGAGAAAAAGAAAAAGAAAAAGAAAAGAAATGTGGGTGATTTCGGAAGTGAGCGCACACAGATTGGGCTTAAATAAATTTACTATTTAATGGGAGGAAATCTGCGCGAGGAACCAGTTTCAAAGCGCCCATTTCTGGAGGTCAGCTTCATCTCAGCTGTGCCGGGCGGCTATCCTACAAATGATGCTTAACCACAATTAACCTGGTGGGGCTACCACGTACCCCAACACCATTCAATCTCACTTTCATATCGCCAACAAGTTAGAAGTTAAAAGATTGTCTTGGCTCCTCTCTCATCAAGCATCAATAATTGATTGAGGCCACTGGGACACATTGTGTATTGTGTCGTTCAGCGGTGATCAGGAAATAGACCCTCCTCAGCTGGGAGGAGAGGGCACCCGGCGGTGCGCTGCTTGACCCGACCAATCCTCTATTATTTATTACAGCAAAAAGGATCTAGGTGGACGGGTTAAGGAGGTCAGACCACATTTAGTGGCTCCGCGCCCGCCGTCCCCACCGTTTAGATTGAGCATTTCGCGCAACGCTGCCTCTGCTCACACATGCCCCACTTTGATATTAATATCACTCCTCTTTTTATTGAGATTAGCACTTCTTTCCTTCCCATTCTAACATCCACTTTGGGCTAAATTAGAAACTGTGACACATATTTTGCCCTGGAAGTCTAAATTGATACTTTTTAGAAAGAAGAGATCAAAGTTGATCTCACATAGATTTGTTTCAGGTAGCATTATATGCTGATATGTTGTCTTCTATAGCTGTAAACTGAAACTGGAAACTAAGTAAAATAAAGAAAAAAATACTGTTGTTCATGGTAGTGCAGCATGAGTTTGACCTAAAGTGTGAAGAAGAATGAAAATTTAAAATATTTTAAGGATGCTCACGCTAAAGGTAAAAGGTGAAAAAAAAACTATGGTTTACAGTTTTTCTTGTTTGTTTACGCACTTTGAGACAAAATGATCACAACATGTAGCCAACCCCCTGCTGAACTACAAACACAATTCCTGCTTTACTGTCAAATTTAGTTCAAAAACCTGGTTTTTCAAAACACAACACACAACAGCCTATACGCCACGGTCATTAATGACGTATTTCCGCTAAAATTCTTGCCACGCTCCTCCCTTCCACTCCCTGCTCACTGCCTATGTTTTTAGCGTTAGCTGCTAGTGCTAGTCCGTGAAAAAGTCACAAAAGTTAAAGCATATGTGATCTACTGGTATAAAACGTGAGTTCTGTTGTGTCCACTAAGCAGCAGGTATGATCGAGTTGTTAGTTTTTCTCAATTTTCCTTTAGATGAGGAGGTGACAGCAGAGGATCATAGCATTACAAGGAAAACTTATCTTTAAAAGCTCACGCTTGCGTTTGTAATCGGCATTTCTAACCTGAAGATATTCAAGAGCCAGCATCAGAAATGAGAAGACGGAGGTTACAAAAGGGAAATGTACATTTGTCCCCTTTTACTGCCAAGACAAGAGAGGAAAGACCTCCTTCACACGACAGCTAGCAGGAAGCTAACACAGCAGCCGGTATAAAGGTAGGTGTGTGTGCGCGCGTTTGTGTTATATAAAATGTTTTTATGCAACTTTGTCATGAGTTTTATGCAAAAGTAAAACCTTGTTAGAGTGGATATTACAGCGTAGACTAAAGCTGAGCGACGAGCGCCCCCCCCCCGAGCACCGAGAGCAGCAGAACCTCCGCCTGATAATCATTACATTTTCAGTTCACTAACGTCGGGGAAAACAATCCAAACCATACAAGTAGCCCATCAATTTAAAGCCCAGACTCTGCTCTTTCCAACAATATAAGTGTCACAGCTCTACGTGAAAAATTCACAGAACAAGCAGCCACAGAATAGCGAAAAAGGCTAAATTCTGGAACCATAAACACGAAAGTCTTTCTTTTGTTTTTATGGCTTTAATTCACTTTGGAGTGATTTTTTCCACTTGGCTGGACCTGTAGTCTCCTGTGTTAATGTTGGTACATGTAATATGCTAATTCTGTACTGTGGAGATCATTAAGAGTCGTTGTCGGGCGAAAAAATCTTTCGCTAACACTGTGTTGACCACGAACTGGAAGTGTTGGGAGTAGCATCAAGTGCTGAACTGGATGTCCGTGTCATATAGGCTATTCTCTGCATTTTGGCACATTTTTTATAAAGAAAGTCTTGTTTTCACAAAGAACACACTGTCATTCAAAACTGTAAAGTTGTGCACATCGACTCATCACATGGGCAAACACATTTAGCAATCAGAACTTTAGCTTTAGAGTGAGAGTAAGAAGAGGAAGGCCAAGGAAAATAATGAGATCATGTGATTAATATGACAATGTGTAGATTTTTTTTTACTGTAACTGAAAATTATATAGAAAATTCTTCTGTTGTTTTGTAAGTAGACGTCTGTTTGTGCAACTTTATGATGGTTTTTGTGAGAAAAATAAAATACATTTGTGACTGTGTATTTGTGTGTTCTGAGTATGAAAACAATGTTGTTAAATATTTTACAGCATGCTCATGCATGAACTGTTTGTAGTAACACTGAACAAACATGGTTTTATGGTCATTGTAATGAATGGGAAAGATGTAACAGTGTTTTACATTGAGCTCATCAGTGTTCAAATGGTTATTATACATGTCTTCATATAATGGTTAGTGTGTATCATCTGAAAGCAAAATATCATTTTGAGAAAAATAATATTGCTCTGAATACAAAGTTTCATTTTGCAGGATAAATTTAGGGTTTTGCCCATCGTGTATGTGAGTTTGGTTTTGTGAGTTTTGAGAGCATGAAACATGCAGAACTCCAATGACTTAGGCCTTTTTTGTTCTGTAATACACTTACAACATATGTAAGTGTGTTGTAAAATATTTGAGAATATTGTAGAACACACAAATACACGGTCACAACATTGTATTTTTCCCACAAAAGCATCGAACACAGTGTACATCCCAACCAACACAAAGCTGCACAAACAGTGGTCTACTTACAAAACAACAGAATAATTTACTGTGTGGTAACAGAATAAAAAGTCACCCAAACTGGCTCTGATCTCATCAGAGGTTATGGTTATTGGCCTTCCTCCTCCTTTCTGTGACCAATTTAACTTTTGTGATCTTTCTAATGTGATGTCTGAGCTTCAAAGATTTTCTCCCGTTTCACCAAAATCCCAGTGATTTATTCCCCCCAGTGTTTTGCAAATTTTGTGCCACTTCCAAAAGACACACATCCTTTTATTTGCATCAAATTGAGGACTTTGTATTGACCTCCATTCTTTTTTGTAACTGCGCGTAGCCCAGACATTGGGCCTCATGCAAGAACCGTTCGTACGCACAGATTTGTTCTTAAGTTGTGCGTACGAGTGATTTAGGAGAACTTGTGGCATTCACCAATGTTTTCGTATTCTAAGATTTTTTTCAGATACGAACAAAATTCACGAGTGGTCCAGACCTGTCCTATATTTTACGTACAGTCAGTCTGCTGTTATCCAGACGGGTTTTCTTCACTAAGAACTTTATATTTCGTTAGTTTGAAGATATTTTGAGTTGAAAATAAATTACACTCCTGCTCCTACTAATTATGTTGACAATAGGCTATTCTGCTGGAATTAAAGTTATAATTTTAAATG
>NW_013952553.1:612236-626913 GCF_001266775.1 Austrofundulus limnaeus
AATTTACGCAGCTCATTTACACACTTTTCCTGAAGATAGAAGAGTTTGTTGAATCTGGCGTGACATGTTCGTACGAACCCTTTGTACGAAYAAAAGTAAGAGAAATTTAGGATAAGAATACGAACATGTTCTTGCATGAGGCCCAATCTTCCTAACCCTAAAACTTTGCTAATTTACTAACTCTAACCCTAGCAAAACCTAATTCACCCTATACCTCTAAACCTAACTATTAGAGTGCAGTAGAGCGGCAAAAAAAGTGGGGACTGTGAAAAATGTCTTCACTTCCCAAAAAATGACCTCACTTTGTTGGTTAAAAACATATGATAGTCCTCACTCTCCTGTTTGAGCTACATTTTGGTGTAATTTGATACGAAACAGAAGTTATGAGCAGAATTAACATAAAGATGCTGCAGGGCCTGTGCATTGGCACCTTTAATAAAAGCAGGTTGAATAAAAAAAAGCAGCTTCTAGCGTCCTCTTTATATTGACAGCCCTGCTGGTTAACGTTTAGACCAAAGGCCTGTAGCAACAACCTCAGTCACACCGTATCAGTCTACAGCGTCACCCCACCATTGTTCAGCGCTGACACCAGCATCTCGCTCAGACATGAGCAGGGTCAGAGGTCAAACCTCCAACATGCAGGCGCTAACAAACCCCATCTAAACACGTCCCTGAGCCCCGAGGCTAAAACAATGAGGTGGTTCCCTAAACGCATTGTAGTCGAGCACCACAATAAGTCAGAATGAAAAGTTGGACCTTTGCAATAATGACATGAAGTCATCAATCAAAGGCTAACAAAGCTGAGGCCAAAGCACTCCAAGGAAATCTGTGGGAACAATCCTTTAAGTCTCTTATCAGCTGATGAAGGAAATTACACGGCTGCAACCCTGAAACATTTAATTAGCAATTTATGTACAATCATGCTGTATCTCATCTCTCCCACCACTTCTCCACAATTGCTCTAAATGCCTGGAGCAATTTGCAGTTCCCGAATACTTCTCTCGGGTCTTTTGTTTCTGTTGGTATCTGGTTTCTGCTTCTCCTTCATTGTCAAGTCTCTCTTTAGGTTCCTGTCTCAGATATCCTTATTTCAGAACACAACAGAACTCATAACTACCGCAACAACTGAGGGCACACAACAAATTAACCTCAACAACGCAACCGATTTGGGAGATTTTCCGAAAGGAAGATCCCATCTTTACAGTGCAGCTTCCCCCGGTGATTACAATCAGAGGTGTGCTCATTGTGTTGGACTGTGCACGTGAGTGTGTGGCTGCTAAATTTGTCCTGCTGGGTCACCTTGAGCATTGCGGTGCACGCGGCATGAGGGTTCCGTCGCTGTCTCTGGCGCGCTTCACTGAGTACTTCCTCAAGCGCAACACTCCCACTCCAGCAGGGATTTCCACACACCAACGCTCGAATCTCCCTTTTGGCCCCCATTGCTAACCATTAGTGGTGGATTAGGAGAGCGAGTCAGCGGAAGAGGAAAGGCCCAGAGGGCTAGCTATCAGGTGGCTCTGATAACCGATGTTTCCACAGATTGGGATTACAAACACGATCAGCTCTCGATTTAAAGTTGATCATAAATCTGTAAAGTTCCAAGAATACGAGTGGTGTAACACAGCAAAAAGTTGAAGGTGACTGTCATATTTTCTACAAGATGTGTTTAACTCCACCAGGTAAGAGTGAGCAGCTGTACTTTGTCAGAAAGTGTTTAACTTTCTTCACTGTGCTAATACAGCTGCACAGAATCAAGACACAGTGGATTTCAATGAATAACTCTGCATTGCTAAAAAAAAAGTCAAATGACAAAAAAATAATAATAAAAATATGCTATTCACATTTTAAGTCAGTGATAATCTCAAAGTGAAGTTAGACTTTTATTTGATGCATTTCTTCATTTTCTTTCAGTAATTAACTTTTTCAGATCATAGGCGAAATTTATTGTGAACTAAAATAAAAAATCAGGACAAGAAAAAAGAAGCCGAATGTGGGTAAAAAACTAAAAGTACTGTGGTATTTAATGCACACTCAGTATATAAAAGTGAGTATGTGGCAGCACTACAGCTTAGTGGTTAGCACCTGGTTTGGACCTGGGGTCTTTCTGTGCGGAGTTTGCCTGTTCTCCTCGTGTTTGCGTGGTTTTTTTCTGGATACTCCAGTTTCCCCCACACCCCAAAAATACGTACAGGCCTCCCCTGCAAACGAGCAATGATCTCAATGGGATTTGCCTTGTTAAATGTGCAACAGTATGGCCATAGTCATGTTTCCATCAAATTGTAATGTGGATTTTGAAAAAACTTTCGAAATGTTGCAAAAAAATGGATTTTTTATTGGATTTTACAGCCAGGGATTCGACAAGCCTGTCGGAATCCCACATGAGGCTTCAAGCCTCCAAGCATTTGTTTTACAGTATGTGCAAACTACAGTTGCATATACTGCTATATTTTTATTTGCACTTTATCAAATTAATTTTTAGTTTACTTTTTTAACGTTTTCAATGCATTTTAAAGAATCTTTAAACTTGTCAAAAGCTGTTGTTACTGTTATTGTTTGTCACTAATATGAAGAGCAGCTTCTGTTTGTACCATGCAAACGTTTAAAAATGTTATATTTTCCTTTGTACTTTATCAAATTCATTTATAGTTTTTTTTGTATTTGAAACATTTAAATATTTTTCATTTATTTATTTTATGCCCACAATTTTATTTTTTTGAATTGTGTATTTTTGTTATTGTTTATGTTAAATATATATATATTTGTGTCGATAAGCCTGAGTGGTTGTTGACTGACAGTTGTATTTGTTCAAATAATTGTTATGGGCAGGTTAGAATATAAACAATTGTTTTTCATAATCACGTCTTGTGATTATTTGACAGGAGTTTTACTTTTAAACTGTAAGTGTATTTAATTAAGTTATAATGCAAATACAATACAAATTAAACCAAGATTTCGAACAATTATCATTTTGATCCATTAGTAATGTCTGACTGGGCCTCATGTCACTTTATGTTGAACAAATTGGGCCCCGAGGTCAAAAAGGTTAAGAACCCCTGCTCTACAGTGATCAGGTGTGTTTCCATCTACCGCTTTGGAGCAAATCAATCAGTGTAATTACGTCAGACGTTACACATGGTTGTAATAAACAGGAAGTAAAAGTCACAAACTAGCAGGGTCCACACATCTTGGGAAAATGGAGAGAAGTTTTAAGGAATGTGTTGCTATTAGGCAAGTTGTAATTATTCTATCAAATCAACTACTCCTGGTGATGTTGCATGCTGTCTGGATGCAGAAAAAGAAATGCAATTCTCATTGGGTTATGGGAACATCCAGGAAGATGCAGACAGTGAGAGCAGCTGATCAATCACATGAGTTGAATGTTTCCTTTGTCAGAACTTATTCGGCAAATGTGTTTCCATCACACCTTTTGCACATTAACTTTTTTGAAAAATCCAAAAACCACCTCAAAGTGTAAAAATATTTTTGCGAAATTGAAAAAGTTCTCTTTTTTTTCAAATGTTGACGTTTCCATCAACATTTTCTAAGGCAATACATCAAAATGGACATAAAAAATGATGGAAACATGATTTGTGACACCATAGTTCCCCCTACAACTTTGTTCTCTAAGTGTTTATAAATTTACTGAACTTGTGTTTGAAAAATTCCCACATGAAATAAACATTTGTGAAAATCTCTATCTCAAACAACAATGGATACCAGGCACAAACACAGCATCCATCCATTTTCTTTAGCTTCTTTCCTCCAGGTTCACAGGGGTCTATGTGTGAGAGGTGGGGTACACCCTGAACAGGTCACTAGTTCATCATAGGGACACTCTCAGGACAATTTAAGGTTACCAATTGACAATCACCAAAAACAACATAAAACATTCCTGTTTTTGTTCTGTGAGAAAACCCACACATGCATGGAGAAAACATTCAAACTTCTCAGAAAGTTCCTCGGCTGGGATTTAACCAAGAAACCTTGCTGAGAGGTAACAGCTCTAACAACTGAGCCACCGTACTGCCTCCGAAACACACTATGGAAATCTTCGTTTGCTAAATATGTGGAACAGTGTGCAGAGAGCCTTGGTTTTAACTGAATACATTTAGAAAATGAATATAATAAAGATTCATTTGAGCTGCTAAAACAGCAGGTAAGTCAGTAATATTAGTTAGCAAGCAATTTTAACCATTTTCTTTTTCTGGACCCATTCAACATAAAGTGTCTCTATATCAACAGATATTTCTGTAGCTTTAGCTTTTAGTTAAAAAAGCAATTTTGATCAAAATAAGTCCAAATTATCTCTTTAAGATGAGAAGTTCATACAGCTAGCAAACACTTCCTAATTATAATGAGGCAAAAATAAAACCTCTAGAATTATTTAAGCAGGTTTTAGGTTAACCTACATTAACCTAGGTTACACACTGACACATCAGCTTATTTTTGTTCCACAGCACAGAGCAAATCACCCTCCATACATTTGTCCATTTATTTCTCCATCTGCCTGTAGTGCAAGTAGTCACCTCCCGCTTCCTCGGCTCCTCGTCGCTTCCTGCTTCCTCGGCTCCTCATCGCCTCCCGCTCGCAGAAATCATTGTAAACAAGCTCATGCAGCGGATCCCTTAGTTCTTTGTATTTTGCCTCTAAGCTAATTTTGTTAATTTATAATATTAATATTATTAATATATTAATGTTTTGCTAATTTTGATCTATTTTGATCATCAATGCATCCATTTTGAGCAATTGTGATTGCTAGACAACAGGACATACGTCATGTTAAGGGTAGGAATAGAGCTATAAGCTTGTCCGTTCAAATTCACAGACATTTTCTTCTGGTCTTCGCGACTGACAAAGGACCTGGACCATCTCAACTTGGAAGGCCAGGTTCTCTGAAGTATACAGACCTGAATGTGGACAGTGGCTTCTGAAAGCTTTGAAAATAGCTGCCCGCTGAACTGATGATAGTTGTGAGACAACAAAATGTTTAAAAAAATTATAAATGCTGCTAAAATATTTTATATAAAAGCTATATTGTTGTGTAGAGTAGATGGTATAAAGTACAGCACAGTAGTACGACATTAAGACAAGTGCCTAAATGGGGTTAAAGGGGCAATATCATGTAAAATCAACTTTTTTGTGTTTTATATCATGTTATAATGTTATACTCTCATAAATAAAACATACCCAAAGCCTTGCTTTGACTCATTCATGCGTGTTTGAGAAATCCTACAGTGTTTTTGGGAAGCCATGCTGAGGAGCAAAATGACAGGTGGGGACCAGAAATACGTTTTGGGACCAGAAACGCCCCTGGGACGTGTCTTTAAGCCGAACTTCCTCGTAGTGGAGCGCCCCCTCCCCCCCTCCCCACACACCCCACTCATGACTCCTGCAGGTTCTCGGGTGAAATTGAAAGTGAAACCTAACCGTCTGCTGAGCTCTCAACATTGGTTCTCACTCAGTGAAGCTCTTTTCAGATTAAAAATAACTTTGAAGAAATGTATTTTCAGATGCCAAGTAAACTGCATCACGGCAGCCCCCACTCCCCCCGCGATCACCCCCCCACTCCCCGCACCGAAATGGGCGACACAGAAGCGAAGGTAGTTCTTAAAGAAACAGAGGCCAATTTCAAGGCGTTTGGAAGAGGAAGCGATGAGAAGATAAGTTTGTTTTCTATTTAAACATAATAACAGCATTTTAATAACAGCTAAAGGTGACATAGATACACTATTATGATATAGTATTTAAATGTATGCCTGAGAAACACATAGTATTGGCCCTATAAAGTTTTTTTTCTTCCTGATCAAAAATCCAGGTTCAAAAGCAAAGCTGTTGCTCAAATATCGTCAGCTGAGGCTATCACATCATGAGCACATAAGGAGCCCACGGGCCCTGCACTAAGGGCCACTGAGGTGTAACCGAGTGAATCAGGACGTTGAGCCTCTATTTGTCAAGAAGACAAAGGTCTGGTTTTCACACTGAGGTCACAGTTGCATGGAGAAGAAAGCGGACCCCGCCAGGTAAATAGGATGTCTTTGTGCCATGACAAAGGCATAGTCTTAACCCTGTGACCTCATCAGCTTTGGGGAAAGCTTCTCTATTCTCAGCCAGTCATCAGAAGAGCGAGGCTTGCTCTTTTCACGACACTAGCCCACACACCACAGGTATTAGTTCCCCTCAGGCCCCACACCGCTGCTCGCACAGAACAGGATACAAGAGCTGCAACTTGTGGCAACATGAGCGCTTACTTTAATGTCTTCAGAAAAGGAAGAGTTATGACACAGAGAAACACATTTTGGGAGAAAATCAAACAGTTTGTGTGACGATATACACTCACCGGCCACTTTATTAGGTACACCTGTCCAACTGCTCGTTAACACTTAATTTCTAATCAGCCAATCACATGGCGGCAACTCAGTGCATTTAGGCATTTAGACATGGTCAAGACAATCTCCTGCAGTTCAAACCGAGCATCAGTATGAGGAAGAAAGGTGATTTGAGTGCCTTTGAACGTGGCATGGTTGTTGGTGCCAGAAGGGCTGGTCTGAGTATTTCAGAAACTGCTGATCTACTGGGATTTTCACGCACAACCATCTCTAGGGTTTACAGAGAATGGTCTGAAAAAGAAAAAACATCCAGTGAGCGGCAGTCCTGTGGGCAGAAATGCCTTGTTGATGCCAGAGGTCAGAGGAGAATGGGCAGACTGGTTCGAGCTGATAGAAAGGCAACAGTGACTCAAATAACCACCCGTTACAACCAAGGTAGGCAGAAGAGCATCTCTGAACACACAACATGTCGAACTTTGAGGCAGATGGGCTTCAGCAGCAGAAGACCACACCGGGTGCCACTCCTTTCAGCTAAGAACAGGAAACTGAGGCTACAATTTGCACAAGCTCATCGAAATTGGACAAGAGAAGATTGGAAAAACGTTGCCTGGTCTGATGAGTCTCGATTTCTGCTGCAACATTCGGATGGTAGGGTCAGAATTTGGCGTCAACAACATGAAAGCATGGATCCATCCTGCCTTGTATCAACGGTTCAGGCTGGTGGTGGTGGTGTCATGGTGTGGGGAATCTTTTCTTGGCACTCTTTGGGCCCCTTGGTACCAATTGAGCATCGTTGCAACGCCACAGCCTACCTGAGTATTGTTGCTGACCATGTCCATCCCTTTATGACCACAATGTACCCAACATCTGATGGCTACTTTCAGCAGGATAATGGGCCATGTCATAAAGCTGGAATCATCTCAGACTGGTTTCTTGAACATGACAATGAGTTCACTGTACTCAAATGGCCTCCACAGTCACCAGATCTCAATCCAATAGAGCATCTTTGGGATGTGGTGGAACTGGAGATTCGCATCATGGATGTGCAGCCGACAAATCTGCGGCAACTGTGTGATGCCATCATGTCAATATGGACCAAAATCGCTGAGGAATGCTTCCAGCACCTTGTTGAATCTATGCCACGAAGAATTGAGGCAGTTCTGAAGGCAAAAGGGGGTCCAACCCGTTACTAGCGTGGTGTACCTAATAAAGTGGCCGGTGAGTGTAGTTTCCACTTTTCTATGACAAACCTATAAGCGCGCCACAAGAAAATTTCCGCAAGTAACTTGAGCTACATTCGTTTTTTTTGTTTTGTTTCCCCCTCCCCCAGTTTTTTTTGCTGCCCCACATTTCCTTCAAAGCACACCAAAATGACTTTCAGAAAAAGCAGTATCAACTGTTCTGTGATCACGCTAATCGCAACTCTTTAGCAGATTGAGAGCTTTGAGCGCTGAAAGCAAAGAGCAACTCAAGCTTAGAATTTAAAAGCCTTTTTTTTTTCGCCTCACACAGCCTGCAGCCAAATGGCACTTGTGTTCTGACACGGCACATAAACACACACAAAAGAAGTTATTAGCGTAGATGCAAATCAAATTACTAGCAGTGTAAACTGCTATTCCTCCCTGCACTTGGGCCTGTAATTACTCTGGCTTATAGGACTATAATGAATGCTAATGACACACCACTGCAAGGCCATCAGCTAACACTTGTGTGAGGTTTGGTGATTTTCACTTAAGTTATGAAAGCCCTTTTTTTTGTCCATTCGGCTTCCCATTCACGCCACGCTCTGTCTGAAATTATTAAACATGTGAGAAATAGTCAGGAACACCAGCCTGCAATATGTGCTTAACAGCAAATCATTTCAAAATAAAAGACCAGAACTGAATGCAATCAACCATGCCATAAGCATATTTTTTTGCATTTCAAAAGAGATTACAAATTCAGCTAGACAATGAATCGTGTGGAAATGACAACAGTTGCACGACTCAAACAAGTATCTGTTGTACGTCTCTCAGTGAATTGAGTTTCATTTAGCTGTTTTTTAAATTTCCTTACATCTTCACTTTTGTTTGATAATCATTCGAAGAAACATAGAGGGAAATGTACACAACAACTGAACCATAAAGACTTTGAATATGTAGTTCCTGCACAACAAACAGCCAATTTAACAATTTAATTACAATTAGGAAGAATTACTCAGTGGTGAACCATAACTCATAGAGCAGGTGGCACCATTTAAAAGCACAGTTTAAAGGAGAAATTAACAGGCTTTCCACTGGTATAAGATTTATTACCAAGAAACATTGTTACAACAAAGAAATAACCAACCACACACTAATTTACTGACTTTTTTTGCTAAGTGTATGTAGTCATGTAATCTGCACCTCTGATTACTTAAAAAAATGTTGCACTTTTACACTTCCTGTGTGGAAACACATGTAGACAGTGTAATGACATAAGGCTGTATTCAGGTACATCCTGTAAATTCAACTATCAACACTGATATATCAGCTCCTCTAAATATAAACAGGAGATTGAAAATTGAAGATTTTGATTTGCATTGATCATTTTCAAAAATACAGTTGTTTTAATTACATGCCAGAATTTGACAGAAAATATAGATAAGTAAAACGTTTATTTATTTTTGTTTTATTTTACCTGTAAAAACCCCAAAACATTGACTTGCTTGATCATTAGAAGTCATTGATGAGGAGGTTATTAAATACAAAGCCCAATTGACACACTGATAATTAAAATGTGTTATCTTATTTAAATATGTAAAGTACTGAACTAAATTAAGCAAAGAATGGGGCAGAATTTGTACTATATGTTTTGTAGTGATTTATCAAAAAGCCCTGGGGCGCCTCTGTCCATGGTACTGAAGTCTGATGTGGTTCATCATTTTAAGAATTACACAAAGATGTTGCAGTGAAATAAGGCAAAATTTCAAACATACATGCTTTAGCAGCTGCTGGAACAAGTCTGGTGATTTCAGTTTGACTTTTATGTTTTAGTCTTTTATAAAAGTTGACAATATTCTACAGAACTTAGTGATGTTTCTATATGTAATGAAACAAAAATATAACTGTATTCTTGTAAAATGCCTTTATGTACCTAAATAGATATTCTTCAGTTTAACAGCTACTATTGCAGTGTAGATTGCTGAATTTACAGGTTGTATTTGAATGCACCATGATGCCTTCATGTGTTGACATAAAAAGCTGTGTAGAAGAACAAAAAATAATTTGAAGCAAAGATGGCAGAACATGATAAAATGATAAACTCTAAAATAAGTCATTTTAGTCTTCTTTTTATTTACAGGTTCACAACATTAAACTATAAAATAAGTTGTTTATGCAGTAACAACAAAAGACAAAGTGCAGCTGCTCACACAGCTCTGCATGCTTTGCACCTGCAGGGTGGTCTACATTTATACACAGTGTCTGCAAAGATGGAGTCAAACTGATTATAAAAAAGTATCTGTTGCTAAACAAATAAACTCTCCTGAGTTTTCTCTAGAATCTGTTTCTTCATTGTGACGGCCTGCCTTAACCAGAAACATAACAGCACTAACTGGATGTTTAGTACCTGTTCTCAGGAGCTGATATAAACCAGAATCAGGTTATGGTGCCACTCATGAATACAGACATGTAGAGAAAAAACTCACTAATTAAAAGAAAAAACTTTTGCTCAAAATTTATTTTACATCTCAGAGCCTGTAAAGAAATGCAATCAAAGTAAAAAAGTGCATCTTTTCTGCATTTTCCATATATCAGTACAACTGAAACATTTCATTACTCTTTGATTTATTTAACAATTTTCAAGAATCATATCAGTTTTTATTTCTCATTTCTGAATTAAAAACTTTTTACTGTCAAAAACTTGTGTTTCAAAGCAACAAAAGAATGTTGAATGAATCAAATATTATAGTTTTTCAATATAAAGTCAAGACACACATCACAACAAAACGGTACTTTTTATTTCTCAGCCCTTAGCATCTGTCCACACTTTCTCTGGATGGCTGTTTTTTAACCTGTTCTACAGTCAGTGCTTCCACATGTATTATGTTGCAGGTTTTAATCCCTGAACTCGCAGGTGCTAGACTCTGGGTTTGGGTTATTTGTTTTCTCTGACGGTGTCACCAAAAAATGTTCAACTACTCTTCATAAAGTAAAGTAAAACAAAGTCTGACAGTATCTGTTTTAATGGTACATTGTAAAATAAAATGTTAAACACATTTTCATTATTTAGCTCACTTTCTAAGTGTAAAATCCTAGTGAAAAGTTTTCCACTAACATTTTATTGTTATTTAGCTCACTGTTGTCACATTTTGCAGCTATGACTAAACTTAAAATATCGTATGTAAATATTAAATCCTAAACCTAAAATTGTAAATCTAAATGTAAAAGGTAAATTCTAAATGTGGAAATTTACATATAAGTATTTCTTAATGGAATGCAGCCTTTGCTGTTGGTGTCCGGCTTTTGTTGTGATGTCATCATCCTGAGACCAAAGCTAACACTGCTATCTCTTCCCTATAAGACATCAAACTTGCAGCTGCAGCCAATGTCTGAGCTGCAATTCAAATCGTCCATATTGTTTACAATGAACACATTTTGAATTCACATTTTAGATGCCATATTCAGTCGACGTCCTAACAAAAACAATCTACCAACAGCAAAGGCTGTGCTTTATTCCAAAAATACTGAAATGTGAGCATTATCATTTAGCTTCAACATTTAAGGTTCACATTTACAGTAGTTTTGGGCATTTAGATTTAGGATTTAATATTTACATATGTAGGGGTCACCCTGGTGAAAAAAAACTTTTCTATTGTTTTTTCTTTGTCTTTGACTTTATTTTTTTTACACTTACAAGAAGAAAATCATTTTAAAGTGTTTTTATTTTCTTTAAGTGAATAGGACAAAGTCCTATATATATGTTATCTCATTTAATCTTCTATTAGAGGTTTCAGTCAATATAATCAAAGTTTTATTGATTTAATCTTTGCATATCTCTCTTTATTTTAGAGTGTAATAGTGAAAAGAAAAAGAGTGAAGTGTGTTTATGTTGCTTTTTCTTAGTAATGCCTTATTAATCGTTGTTTATCATTTTTAATTGATTTAATGGTTAATTAGTTTCACTGTTAATCCATTGATGCAAAGGTTTGACGTATAAGCTTAGAAGAAGTGATTTTTAAGACAGCATGTGCAGCCTGCCTTTGGCCAGACTTTCAAGGTTCTCGCTGCTGATAAAGAACTTGCAGCTGGTGAGAAAACAGCTTTGTTTTCTTTCTCACTGTCTTCCCTCTGAGTCTAACTTTCTGTTCAGAACCAGTTAACAGGCAGTGTTGTCTTTGGTCTGGATGGAGAGCGGATGGTTCTGTCTGGGGCTCCCTGAGTGCGTGGGGCAGACACCTGCCTGGATGAAAGTCACTAACTGTCTGGAGCGACTGTTCTGAGCGACCGCGCCTGAAGCCGCTGGCTTCGCGGGGTGAGACGAGGCGTCTTCTCAACCCCCATGCTGTCAATGACGGACACTATCCACCTGTGCGGACACAGTCCTGACGATCTCAAAACCGTCCACCTGCCTGTCTTTGACAAGACATCAAAAGGTAAAAGGCGATGCTTGTTGAGATAAAAAGTCGGAGGTGAAGTCTAGCCCTCGGAGGTGTCCCAGTCTCTGACGTGCTGTTGGTGCTGGTCAGGTCTGATTTAAGAACAGTGCTAAAGTTACTAATTTCTCTCCTTCCTCCTATTCTTAAAACTTAAATCTTTACTTTTCCTCTCTCTTATTTACTTAGGAAACTTAGTCAAGTAGCTTGCCAGTAGGTTGCAACACATGAAATTTACTGTTTTTGTCAACTCTGAGTGGAATTTTTATGAAAAATTATAACTTGTGTTTTTATTCATATAATAATTTTAAGAAATGTTTGTATGTTTGTTCTGGTCATATATCTAAAATAAATTACTTTGTTTGAGAAATCTGACAAGACCACAAGTTCTTTTCTCATTCATGATCAGAGGGGTGTTTCATTATATCTGATTTCATTTCTTGCAAGATCCTGGATTACATTTATGAAAATAGGCTGGTCCTGATTTCATTAAGTAATTCCTACACATAGCTATATTTTTTAACATTTGAAGATCTGTTACTAAGCCAAAATCAAAGACTACTAAAAAATTCTAACTTAATTTTCTTGACTTGAAAGTTTTCCAGCTGTCATGAGAAGAATGCACTAAATTCAGCGATAAAAAGAGAAACGACAAAACCATTTCACATCTAAAGTATTACCTTCGGGGCTGGATAAAATAGTAACAAGGGCCAGATTTTACCCGCGGGCCTCAAGTTTGACACGTGTTTTAGACACTGAAACCTGCTCTGGAACAAGACTCAGTTAGACAAGCTGTTAGCTTGTAACAGCTTGTTTAAGTGAGGCCATGAAAACTCCTCCCTGATTCTCCAAATAGAAAGAGTTCTGACTGCCAACTGATACAACTCCACATAAAAACTTAAACTTCTACATTTTACTTTAACTATCCCTTTAAGTCATCTGTTTTTGATGGTTTAATAGCAGATATTACATTTTAAGAGGTCAAGTAGAGTCCATACTTCATCAAACAGAGAGCTAAATAAATACCATGGTGGGGGAGAAGGAATGGAAACTAATATAAATGACTAAATACATACAGAATTGCAAAGAATACTGTATGTTTTGCAATTATTTAAATAACCAACCAGGAAAAAACTTGATTAATGTGCTGGAGAAACTTTAGCAGTTTTTATGTAGCAGTTCAATCACTTCTAGTTGTAATTTTATTCAATAAGCCCATATTTTCCCAGAGCCACAGTATTTTTAAAAGATAAATTTCCCCTGTTGTCTTGCCCACGTAGCTATTACTGCAGAGCGAATGTGTACCTAAATGCTCTCCCTGAGAGTGAGTTCCCCTTTGTTGCACATGACAAATTTAGAGGCCCCACGGACACATCACCAGAAATCTTATTGCAGGGAAAACATCTTCTGTTTACACTCGCTTTGAAAGTCACGGCGCCCATGGCAAGGGAGCGTCCAAATCCGTCCCAACAAGCTTTATTGTAAAAGTATACTATAAATAATTGGCAACATAAAACAGATTAACAGCATCACTCAGGAAATACCTGTCACATGTTCAAAACTCACCTGTAGCTTTCTGCACCGATCTTCCTCAGGTTGGAGGTGGGGATTGATTGAGGAAATGTGGTTTTTAGATAAAAAGCAGAAAGCAGAACCTCCAGCTGCTACATGAAGACTGTTGGTTTGTAGAGTCCTTGTGACAACAATTTTTTTTATATATATGCAGTTTTATTGCTGTACATTTTTACCATGTTCTTGTATTTCACACTATGGCGCTGATAAATATTGGCGTTTTAAGGTTTTGTTCAGTATCTTTGCTGTTCTTAAGACAGATCATTGAGGATGTTCCTGGGGTCTTTCCTACTTTGGAAATCAAAGTTGTTCTGATGGCCTTGACTGCCCACATCTTCTCTAATTCCTCTTTCAGTTTTTTTGTATTTCACCAAAAATCCTGTGAGTTTATTGGAATGTGAGTCAGAGAAGCTCTTAAATGAGGTAGTGAGTATTGACCCTTTGCACCCACGCGACAAAGTCACGTGATACCGGCATGTCGGATGGCAGAAGAAACGGAGCGGGGTATTGAGTTGAATGGCAGTGACTGTTTTTTTTTTTTTTTTTGAAGTTTTTTTTCTTTTTGCCATGATTTCTACTTGTTCAAGATTAGATAATTTATCTGTGGAAGTTGCACACCTAGTTGGGCTCACAGACAGCGTTATTTACAGAGGTTGGACATTGCTAGATAGAAATTGACCCATATCTTCTCCCTCCGGACGTTGAGTTTGTTGATTTGATCAAAACGCAAACTTTGCCTGAATTCACGCCACGACTTATACTACCATGTCATAAATGGTGTTTCCCCCCATAGATATTATAATAGGACTAGATACCATAACCACCGCTACTGCCTATTGGAGCTGACGAGATGTGAGGCCGCCATTTTAGAACAGTCTCCCGCTCCACTCAGTGTGATAAGTGTAGCAGGCACAATGAAGTATCAACATGTTTAATAAATCATAACTTGCTGAAAACTGAAGTTACGGTCATGCCTTTTCTTTAGCTGCAAACCATATACATACAGCTAGCACAGCTTCATGTATAAGAGCACATGGTTGTGCCTATTTAAATATTATTGGGATTAAAGGTAACACAGCATATTTTGCAAAACAAAGTGATCCATGCATGTATGTATGTATATATATATATACATATATATATATATATATACATATATATATAT
>NW_013952553.1:630627-638388 GCF_001266775.1 Austrofundulus limnaeus
CATTTATGGTTTGATTTCTTTGTATGTATGGATCACTTGGGTTGTTACCGACATCTGGTGAAAATTTCATGTCATTAGCACCTCTAGTAATATATTTGCTGAGAAAAATGTTGATGTGTTCAATACTTATTTTACCCGCTGTATGTACTGAGTATACATGTACATTATGTACTGTATGTATAGCTGCCCTGACATTAGGGACATACAGTACATAAATGATTCCTGCATACCCTGCACTGTTTTAATACATCCTGATAATCAAGACTAACCATATCCCCATCATCATTTCTCTATATATTATGATCTTAATCCAAAGCTCTGGCATCAAACGTGGCAGGCAAAATGCATTCCTTCAAGGAACTGATTTGAAAAGATCAGCAGTATTTGGAGTTTGATTCAGTGAATTAAACGTTGTGACCGTTTGAGTCGGTAGCTTTTTGTGTGTTGCTAGCCTCTAAGCTTCAGTTTGTTGCCCTGGTATGCTAATATCTAGATAAGGCAGTATTTGATGTAGTGTATTGCCATGTTTGACAGGTGAGTAATTGCTTTCTTATGTCCTGTTTTCAATCTATCAGTTACCAGTGCTGGCTTATTACTGTCCAGATCTGACTTCAGCAGAGATGGACGTAGCTTGCAAGAAGTTTTCCAGCTCAAATTCCCACCTTGGGAAAGATCTCACAAGTTCACACACTTCAAGTTGTTGCATTTGGCAACATTTGGCCAAATCTGTGTAAATACAGGGATACAGGTGTTTCATCTTCTTTAATAAAGCTCTCACCAGTGTTGTAAAGTAACTAAGTGCAAATACTTCTTTTCTGTACTTAAGTAGAATTTTTGGGTATCTGTACTTTACTTGAGTAATTATTTTTCAGCCTACTTTTTACTTCTACTTCTTACATTTTCACACAATTATCTGTACTTTCTACTTACCGTACATTTTTAAAAAGGGCAAGAAGTAGAAAGTCGTTACTTTTATTTATTTTTGCTTGTTTTCATTCCAGCCTGTTATTATAAAAAATAAATACTATCCATATAAACTGTGCCTCCTACATACTGTAGAGTGAATTTAACTGTGGTTGAATGAGAAGTATAAATATTTAAAACTCTGATACCGTATTAGTTTGTACACAAACAAATCATGTCACACTCCAGCAGGACATAATCATTGAAGAAGTATTTGTATTTTATGAATTATATTATTGCATTTGGCCACAGCCCTCAGATAGATTTTCATTTTGGGGAAAAAGGTTTGTGCAGCCTTGATAAATGTATATAAACTGAAACAGCTGGACTAGTTCATCCTAAATTTAACATAAATTAATTATTTTAGTACAACAGTCATTTCTGCATTTTTGTGGAGGTCACCTCCTAATAAATGTCCTTACAAAAAATCTAACTGCTCATTTTAAATCAATACTTTTAATACTTAAGTAAAAAAACATATCGGATACTTTAAGACTTTTACTCAAGTAATATTCATAAAGAAGACTTTAACTTTTACCAAAGTAGTTTTTTGGTAAGATACTTGTACTTTTACTCAAGTATTACTTTGTGGTACTTTATTTAACACTGGCTCTCACTGCTGACAAATGTTACCTGACTCAAATTTTGGAAACTCACATTGACTACATTAAGGCCTTGGAAGGTCAACAAATATTTGATGATCCAACATTTGACTGAACTACAAGGTAAAACAGAAGCTCTCTGAAAGCTCTCTGTTTACCAGTCAGTCTACGTACTTACCCTCACCTATGTCCACGAACTTTGGGTGGTGACTAGAAGAACAAGATTTGTGGACACAAGATGGACACTTGTCACAACCTGCCAGGATGACATGCCGTAGCTTCCTGAAGATTTGAACTCTGAGGTGGATTTATTTTATTTATTTATTTTCATACTTTAAAGACAAAGAAGCCCTGTGACGGGGATAAGTCTACTCCTCCCTCCCGTCTCCTCCTCTGTTGTCCAGGAGGAACGAGAGTAAACTCCGAGCAACCAGCTTTCAATCTGTCCCCGCCTACAAGGCTTGATCTGCGGCATGACTTTGCCCAAAATGTCCTTGTTGCTTCTTGGGCTTATATCTCAAAAAGTACCAAATGGATTTATATGAAACGTTCAGGAAATTTTTATTACACTTTCAGGGAATGTTCAATACAGCACAGAGAGCAGAAGATTCATTTTTAAAACATTTCAGAGCCCAAGCACTTGCACGACTCCCAAGAACCGCTGGAGAACAGCTCTGAGCTGCTGCTCCGAATCTGTCCCCGCCTACAGAGCTTGATCTGTGGCACAATTGCAGCCAAAATATCCTGTTGACTTTTAGGGCTTGGATCTCAAAAAGTAGTGAATGGTTCGTTCTCTCCAGCGGTTCTTGGTTCTTGTTGAGCCGTCAATCATGATTCTGCACCGCCTGTCATCCGAGGCCCTGCCCCCCAAGCTAAATCGGGGTCGTCTGAAACTGAAAATAAAAAGTTTGAAACTGGAAAAATAATTTGAAACTGAAAAAAAAATTTTTTGGAAACTGCAAAAAAAAAAAAAAGTTGAAAGTGAAAGGACAAGATGTTTAAAACTTTTCCAGGTTCTATTATATTGTTTTTCAGTTTCAAATATTGTTTTTCAGTTTCAAAATTACTTTTCAGCTTCAAATCTCCTTTTTTCAGTTTCAAAAAAAATTTTTTTGAACAAAACACTTATGACCCCAATTTAGCTCCACAGTGTTTTAGAGAGAGTGAGAAGCTCACTTATCCAGGGGAGACTCAGCAGAGCCGCTGCTCCTCCACATCCAGAGAAGCCAGTTGAAGTTCATCTGGTAAGGCATGTCCAACTGGGAGGAGACCCTGAGGAAGACCCAAGACTAACTGGAGAGACTATCTCTCCCAGTAACATCTTGGAATCCTCCCAGAAGAGCTGGAAGAGGTGGCTGTGGAAAGAGACGTTTGAGCCTCCCTGATCAAACTGCTGCCCCCATGATCCGACTCTGGAACGGATGGATGGATGGATGGATGGATGGATGGATGGATGGATGGATGGATGGATGGATGGATGGATGGATGGATGGATGGATGGATGGATNGATAGATAGATAGATAGATAGATAGATAGATAGATAGATAGATAGATAGATAGATAGATAGATAGATAGATAGATAGATAGATAGATATTACAGCTTTTCCTTAAGTGTACAATGGTCCATTTGCAGTACACTGTCATAAACAAATTAGGATTTATGGATCAATAAATACTCAAAAAATAATATAAAAATAATCTGATATTAGCTTTTAAAATGACTCAGATTTAGGCTGAAATGTGCAAAAACATACAACAAATTCCATGTGTATCGTTTTTATTAAACAAAAACAGCCAAAATGCAACAGGTGTGTAGAAAACTAAGACGAATTCATGTTTGTAGAGTCTCCTTCAGCAGCAGTAACTAAAGTTGTCCCTATGATTATCATTGTGGAGTAAGTTTGGCCCACTCTTCTTCACAACACCGCTACAAGTTCATTAAGATCTGCAGATGTGTTTCTGCCCATGCTCTCTTCAAATAGACAGAGTTCTGAACTTTGACTGGATCTTTGCAACATTTTTCTTTTTTAAAAAAATATCTTCAGCTGTTTTGCTGTAGATTTGCTGTTGTGTTCAGGATCATTGTCCAGTTTCATCATGTCTCAGTTGTTAGGAGCTCCTGTGGCCTCACATTTCACTCTACAATACTTCAGTCTAGTGATGAGTTCATGGTTGACTCAGTGACTGCAGGTGCCCTGGCCAGAAAAAAATAAATCAACTATCATCATCCCTTCACCATCATGGTTTACAGTTAAGGTTTGTGTATTTGATTTTGATTTTGGTTAAACATTTCTAAAGAACTTAGAGTTTTTGAAAAAGTCATTTTTATTTTGAACTGAGTTAGCTCTAAAAGTCTATTGAGGCTAAAAGACTCAATAGTTTATTGTGAAAAACGTATTTAAAAATGTGTAGTTTGAGCAGATATGTATTTAAATATCTGTACACTTGTGATTTTAGAACTTGGTAAAAAAATATAAATCGGTGCACAGATTTGAAGACATCCATGGGTGTCCCTGCGGTCGTCTAAATTCATGATTGAGAAATTAATTTGTTCTTAAATAAGTGATCTTGTGTGAAATATGATCACTTTATACTGTATTATAATATGTTTAAATAAGTTATAGTAGAAAGCAATATTTTGTTATTTTTATATATTTAGTCTCCCCCTCACCCTAAAATCTTGGTTCTGTGTCTCATCGTATCCGACTACGTAAAGGCAGTATCACCGTTATTCAATCAACATCCCTTTACAAGTAAAAAGCATCAGTATCAAGAACGTTTGCCAAGTATTTACTTGGTATCAGATTGAAATCAAAGTCCTCGCCCCCCCCCCCCACCCCCTCACCTTGCTGAAAGGACCAGTCTGAAGATGTGGACTGACAGGGGAAAAGAACAGATTTTGTCGAAAGGCAGAAGGCAAAACAAATATCACAGAACAACAAATTGTCTCATTTTCTTTTTATTGAAAGAAAGGGAGGCAAAATGGAGGCAATAGCCTATAAAAGAGGTTTATTTGGCCAAAAGTCACATGAAGTATCTCTGCAAAGCCTTTGAGCAGAGCAACAGTCATCATGCACTTCATTTATGGACATACATGTTTGTGTTTCAGCCTTTTATTTACAGAAATTAGTTTTTTATTATGCAGAGCTGCCAGGCAAGCGCCCCTTCTGGTGGGGACATAGATAGTCATAGAATATGAACAAACGAGCCTTCTTTCGTTTCTGTTTTAAAGTTTTTTTTCTTTTTTCGCTATCCGAAACATAAAATGAATCTCAAATCATTTTTTCAATTTTGTTCATCCCTTTTTGCCACTAAGAATGAGAAACGTTTTGTATTTTAATTTGAAATTCTGTATTTTGAAACAAAAGTCAAATATCCACTCATTTCTTGTTTTTTAATACCCATTTTTAAATTGAAAATCCAGTGACTAAAAGATACACTGACCCAGAGGGTGTACGGTCTTAGATGATGAGCTTAAAACAAAACAAAAAAAAAAATAGAATAAATAGTATTATCGTGTCTTTTGAACAATCCAAATGACTGGAGTTTCCTAAACATGACGACTAAAACAACACAAAAAAAATGGTCGGAAAAAGAAAAAAACACATGTCAATTAAGAATGATGTATTTTCATCTTTAACATGGTAATCTGAGTGACAAATTAAAGAAGTAGTGATCAATGAATAAACTTGGTATAAAGTTTAAGACAACAAAATGTTTGAGCCCCAAATATCAGTTACTTTACTGAAAAATATTTCTAAACAGGTAGTTGCAGAAAAAAACCCATCTGTTTCATATGTGTGTCAGTACAATGTAATGTGTTCCTGCTTAGATGAGTATCCAAAGACAGTGGCACAAGCAGAGCCCCGTCCCTGCTAAGATGAAGTTTTAGATTTCGTGGACAAAGCCTCTGCGGTAAATCTCAGACCAAACAACACTGTGAAAAGTTGGGCCTCATCTTAGACAGCCACCATCAAAGAGGCTGCTGTAGGAAGAGGAACAGAAGATTGTCTTAAATGAAAGATGCCCCATTGAAATCCTATTGAACTATTTTCAGTGTGGGCCCCCAAAAAGGCAGGAGAAAAGAGAGCACTGGTAAAGGTCAGCGTGAGCCCAGATCAGAGAACCTGAAACATGGCGCACAGATAAAGGGCCCGGAGAGAAATATCAATTACACCTTGACATTTTCCAGAGAGACAAAAGAGGCGTGTATACCACCCTGCTATGGTGTGCTGCTGCGGCCTCTGCAGCCTCTTCAAAAGTCACCAACACTTTCTGCTGAGCACCGTCCAAAAACTCCCTACTGACAATTAACATTCATTAAAACAGTCAGTGTCAAGATTAGGTTTTACTAATTAAAATGAAAAGATCTAACACTTCTTTTAGGCAAAGAGCTTGAACACTGTGTAGCATTTGGAGCATGTGTTGGGATGACCCTCAGCTACAACAGCACCAAATGTGAGCTGAATATCTGTAAAACTGCAAAGGATGCTGGGTAACTTGGTGGAAGTTTTATGTGTCAGTGTTTATGACAAGATGTTTATGAGTTCTTATTTAAAGGTGTTCATGAGTGTAATCATGAGTTGTTCTGGTTAGTTGTCCTGTTTAGGTAGGTTAGTTGTTCATGTTTAAAGAGTATCTAAAACCCAAATCAACTTTGTATTTTTTTTTCAAATAAAGTATCTATTATCCTACTATCCTCTGGATGGGTTCTTCTTTAATGAAACGTCTAGTCTCTCCTCCAAGAGACTTCTTTAGTCTCTTAAGTCTTTCGTTGCATTAAAGAAAAACCCGACCTACTTAACTGTTTATTTTATTTTTCTACCTGGATTACTGAGATGCATCAGGACTGTCTAAATTGTGTCTTACAGGTATTTTTTATTTTCTAATTTTGACATTTTCATGTATATTTGTTTAATCCTGCAATATTTGGTCTAAAAGTGTTTTGGTGCTGCCCTCTGAGTTGAATGGTGGCTACTGCAGTCAAAATTTCCTATTGGTTAAAATGGTACAGCTTGGTACACGCTTCTTTCACAGCTCCAGTGTTCAGGTAAACCCTCTCACTCAGAGACTTTGGCGGGCCCTTTTAACATTAAATCAACTTTGCATCTTATATTCCAAATATATGAAATTGGTTTATGACTAAACAAACTGGTTATTTAAAATCAAGAATCGTTTATTTTTTATTGTCATTCACACACAACATCAAGATGCAGTGCAGAACGAAATTTGCAGGTTAGAACATCTGTCCGGAGAAACACACATACATGACAAACATGGGGGAATGAATGTCCAGGGTCTTTCACAACGTAGTGCGCTACCTTTGCAGTTTAGAACACACACACATAGGAAGGATGAGTTAAAAAAAAGCTTTGATCCTGTGTTTTATACAGAAAAACACACATGCATATGCTCAAAAAAACTACTCTGTGAAAGAAAGAGCAGCTAAGGAGGGGAGGGGGTGGGGACAAAACATATGGTAAGGGGAGGAGTGCAGCGGAGCCGGTGACATCCAAGGCAACGTGCCAGGACCAATCAGAGACCTACAGAGTCCAACCAGTTGTTATCAGTCAAGCGCAGGTCACCAGAGTTCAGTTCTCTGTCGCCACCCAAAGTGGCCTTCAAACTGAGCCAGACACAGACGGGGGTTGGGGTGGGGGGGATCAAGGCTTCTTCTCACGTGTCATTCCAGGGAGGTTTTATCAGCCTGCAACCAAGGTCACAGCTATAGGAATCCAATGACAGAACAGGATTCTTTGGGACAAGCAGCTTTTCTTCCACTGCTTTGAGTCCTTAAAGAGTAACTTACCCCAAAATTAACTTTTTTTAGCTGATAAACTATCTAGACTCTGTCTAAAATGTTATATAGTACTGTTTCTATGCAAATTTTTATGTTTTTGTGCGTATTTGTTCAAATCTGTAATACTTGATCTAAAAACATGTTTTTGCTGCTCATATGGGTAGAGCAGTGGTACTGCAGGCTAATTTGCATATTGTTTAACGGCTCTCCACGGTGACGTGTCTTCTCCACGGTTTCATCACAGCGGCTGTCCTCTCATATAAAAGCCTCTCTCTAAGACACGCCCCTGCAACAGTCAGAGGGTGGAACAGTTAGCAAGCTTAGCATGATCCTCTGTTGACCTTCAACCTCGGGTGGAGAGAGCTGACTGCTGCGCTGCTCTCTCTCTCTCTCT
>NW_013952553.1:638827-641203 GCF_001266775.1 Austrofundulus limnaeus
AGTCTCTCTCTGCCTCTGGTGAGGAGGGGGGTGAAAAATCCTCCACCTCAGACCGTTCAGAGATGTAATTATCTGCATCGCTGTGGTCACTCTCCATGTAGCATCAATTATGCTAGTCCTAGCTGTCGCGTTCTCTCCTCCTGGCCGCACCCCCGCTCTCTTAACCCCACCTCCCCTACCCACTTTGATGCATTTTTCAAATTTCGCCTTGGGGCGGAGTTATCTTTTCACAGGGGGGTAAGATACACTTTAACTGTGCCTCTGTTTTGCGAAAAATGCCAATATTCCAGATTTGTTTACCATCTCGCCTCTCTCATATGAACTTCACCCAGATGTTGCCTTACTCTTCACGGGCACGCTGCTGGGCTGTGATCCTAGCCAGAACCACATCCAGTCTGTGACTTAAACCCCCCATCATTTGAGTCTGTGCATTCGCAGTACGGGAAATTCCATCCAGGGTCACTGACAGCTTCTCACAGGCCCGGATTGCTGTCAGGATCGTTTTCATTTTCCGATAAACCAGAACTCCTCCACAGCCGATCAGCAGGAATCCGTCCATCCATCCATCCATCCATTTTTTGTACACGCTTCTTCCTTTTCAGGGTCGCGTGGGTCACTGGTGCCCATATCCAGCAGTCACAGTGCGAGGGGCGGGGTACACCCTGGACAGGTCGCAAGTCCATCACAGGGCCACACATAGAGACAAACGAGACAAACAAGCATTCACTCTCTCACTCATACCTAGGGACAATTTAGAGTTATCAATTAACCTAACCTAACAGTCATGTTTTTGGTCTGTGGGAGGAAGCCGGAGTACCCGGAGAGAACCCACACATGCACGGAGAGAACATGCAAACTCTAGCAGGAATCCGATTATCATAAATTCGAATATAAACACATCTTCGACGTCTTCAATGGAAAGAGGTGCCAGGCAGATTAGGTTCCACACCCCTCTCCCCAGCTAAAATATCTTTAATTATATTTTAACTAATCAAAATACCTATTTGATATGTCTTTAATTACATTCTGACTAGTGTCAATGAAATCAGGTTTACTGTTAAGTTGTATGGAGGCTCCAACTCAGGGAATTTTGACTAGTCAAAAATACAGGTCATATTTAAGTCAATTTTGACTAGTCATTATTTGTTTATACCTNTGTATGGAGGCTCCAACTCAGGGAATTTTGACTAGTCAAAAATACAGGTCATATTTAAGTCAATTTTGACTAGTCATTATTTGTTTATACCTTGCATTTGATATGTCTTTAATTACATTCTGACTAGTGTCAATGAAATCAGGTTTACTGTTAAGTTGTATGGAGGCTCCAACTCAAAATATTTTAAAAATAATTTTGATTAGTCAAAAACACATTTTGAGAAATCTATAGTTTTGACTAGTCATCATTTACTTTCAAGATAGTTTGTGTTTTGTTCTGACTAGTCATAATTCCAATTAAAGTTATCTTAAATTACATCATTATGTAAGAAATGTTAAACACATTTTTAAATCTCACATATAAGGATTGGACCTGTGCACATTTAATTGCACATATCTTGCAAGCAAATAATGGCAAAACTAACTAGAACTATAATTATGGTTAGTCAAAACATGTCTTGAATGTTTTTCCATCTAGATGGCTTTTCTATTTAAGATTTCTACAATTAATTTTGACTAGTCAGAATATTTATTCAAGATATCTTGAATATTTACTTTGATGAGTCAAAACGTCACAGATGTATGCAGCGTTTTTAACAAAGTATTTTAGCTTTACTAATCCAGTAGCCTGATCAGGATTTACTGTGCAGTGGTCTGCAGTGTCAGGTTAGTCCAACTCAAATTTAGATGTTTATGATTTTTATTTCTGCAGCTCAACATTATTTTAGAAACACAGATTATTTATTGTCTGTCATTGCAACCACCCAAAATTCTGCCAGCAGCTCTTTGGACACAGAAGTGTCTCTAGTTTTATTTAGCATAATTTCAAATTCTTATAATAAACAAATGTAATAATTTTTGAATAGTGACTACAAGAGAGAGAGAAAATATTCTAAAGGCTGAGGTTTCTTCACATATTTTGTAGCATTGTTTGTGGGTATGAAAGAGGGTCCTTAGCCAGAAGTTAATACTGTCTGGGGGGCCATAGCATGGAAAAATCCCTCTTCTAGCATGTAATTAATTACAGACAGTCAGACAAAGCTGATTTTATGTTAAAAAGACCTGCCATACATGTACTACAGACTGAGTGACTGACTGAGCTACTGCACTAATGCATCACCCAAGCGGAGGAAAAAGTAGTTCCATGTATGTACAGTATGCATGTATATGTGTGTATGTATGTATGTGTGTATGTATGTATGTGTATATATATATATATAT
>NW_013952553.1:641788-650161 GCF_001266775.1 Austrofundulus limnaeus
GGAAAAATTTCTGGATTTAACTTCAGAAATGTGGTCACTGTAAGCTTTTCGTGCACCAAATTTGACCTCAACCTTTGTAAAAGTCACTCAGTTCTTACCACTTAATATATTCAAATCTATCCACTGGTTCATAATTCTTACAGACAAAAGTGCACGTGCACAGACACAGACCAAAACAGTCTTGCCTCTCTGTGTCAGGTCACAATAGCTGGAACAGCAGAAGCTCAGTGCTTAAAGGAAACAATGAGTCACACTGAGCTACATTAAAACTGTATTCACTGACATGAGGCATGAGATAATTAGCTTTCCCTGATAAAACATTTCACAGCCCACAAGTGCATGAATTCATATTTAATGTTAGACTGAGAGCCATTGCTGTAATTACAACAAAAAGCTGAAACAAAGTGAGTTTAACCAAGCATGCTGCATGTCATGTAGGCAGAGGCACCTGGATCTCCTTCAACAATACCGTAAATCACACTTCTCTACAAGGCTGATATCTTATTTATCTGCTGCTCTCTGCTTCATTATGTCTTCGCTGCCATAATTAGTTGGCATAATCAACAGTGTGCAGCTTTGTGGAGATAATAGTGTTGTACGCTGCACGTTTGCTTTTGAATTCAAAGAAAAGGGGGGCACCTTTCATTCAGCTTGAATGCCAAGGTAAAAGTACACCAAATACATTTTTTTGCAGGAATTGTACATGCATAAAACAATATTAACAGGGTTTTGATTCCTTCCTGGAATTGAGGACATTAGGATAGTCGCTGTGATTATAAAGCCACGATCGCCGCCATAAGGCACTCAAGGCCAGTCACTGGGCTTAGTGAGATGCTGTGGCAGCTCAGTTCAGGGTCTATAAGGACATAAACGCTTGCATTCAATGGGACTTTGTCAGCGTGAGGACAAATAACATCTTCCACATCAGGACAGATGTGCTGAAGTGTCATGGCTGGGGTAACGGATTTTGTTTTGCAGGTTTGCTTCAGTTTAGAGTTCATCTTTTGATCGTTGTGTCAGAGAGAGAGAAAAGCCTACAGCCAAAACATACAAACTGTTCCCAAGCAATACTCTTTGGATATGTGAGGTACATTGGGTTTTTTTAAAGGAAAAGTGTAGAACTAACTCACACCTTCTATTGCAGTAAAATGACATAAAAACAAAGTTTTTGAAGACCTTTTGAAAGATGTCAAAGCATCTACCGCCTGGAACTCTAACATACGTCAACTAACTTTCTTCTATAAAGACACATTGTACTTTGAGACTTAATTTTAATGTCCTGATGCATCTCAGTAATCCAGGTAAAAAATCAAAAAGAAAAAAATTGTATAGGTCTTCTGGACGGGTTCTTCTCTAATGAAACGTTTCGTCTCTCCTCCAAGAGACTTCTTCAGTCTGAGAGTTTCAGGCAAAATTCAGGCTTTTAAGCACTGCCTCCATGTGACTGATACTCACATCACATGGCTATCGTTGACACCTAATTAACACTTATTGTTAACAGGGGGTGGAGTGATACTGGCAATGGCTGCGCTGTAGGAGGGGGACAACTGAAAACGGAGGCCTCCACCTCTGTTTAATGATGGACTTTCTTCCCAAAAATGGCTTCTTTTACTCCTCTCTCAAACCAACGTTTCTCTCTATCAAGAATGAGAACATCCTCATCTCTGAAAGAGTGACCGCTGGCCTGGAAATGAGTGAAAACTGCAGAGTCTAATGGCCAGAACTCTGCAGTTTTCACTCATTTCCAGGCCAGCGGTCACTCTTTCAGAGATGAGGATGTTCTCATTCTTGATAGAGAGGAACGTTGGTTTGAGAGAGGAGTAAAAGAAGCCATTTTTGGGAAGAAAGACCGTCCATCATTAAACAGAGGTGGAGGCCTCCGTTTTCAGTTGTCCCCCTCCTACAGCGCGGCCATTGCCAGTATCACTCCACCCCCTGTTAACAATAGGTGTTAATTAGGTGTCAACGATAGCCATGTGATGTGAGTATCAGTCACATGGAGGCAGGGCTTAAAAGCCTGAATTTTGCCTGAAACTCTCAGACTGAAGAAGTCTCTTGGAGGAGAGACGAAACACTTCATTAGAAAAGAACCCGTCCAGAAGACCTACACAATTTTTTTCTTCTTAATTTTAATGCTACTTTTCCAATAGCACCTTCACAGCATGTTTCCACTTGGTTCTTCCACTAGCAAGGATCTGTGGACTCAGCCCCTTTTTCAGAACTTACTTTGCTGTGGTTCAAAGTCCGTGCTGACCTGAAAATGTGATGTCAGAAGACTGTTGGTCACTGACTGGTTAGGAGGTGGAGTCACTGGTTGCATAAGAAGAGCTACTCTCACACCAACTGGCTGGCTGTCAAATAGCTTAATGGAGCATAACCGCCACCAGCTGTTAAAGCGTGTGGCATCAGTTTTCTGGCTCTGGGACCACCCATCTTTATGATGCACCCACCCACTAGAGTTGTTACTGAAGCGTAATGAAAAGCCACTTAAACTATGTTGAACAGAGTTCAGCCAAATCAAACTGTGCTGTAGAGACACAAGTGGAAAAAGACCGAAAGTAACCAATGCGGCCGACATCCCAGGATTCATTGCACCATCTAAACAGGAAATTGTTTCGACTTTGTAGGGTGTGGCCTATGTAGGCTGTAGTCTACGTGAACGGCAACCCCTGAACTGAGACAACATTTTTAGATTGGTTTGACACCAAAAGATGAAGAGTTGTAGTTGTATATTCAATAACTACATTTTAAAATTTTTATTATAATCCTTCCACTTAACTGAGTTGAGTAAATTCAAAGCAACATACTCATGTTCTTTGGTTAAAAAACTGGTATATTGCTTTTAATTTACTGAACTCAATTAAGTGGAACCAGGTAACATAACATGGTTAAGTAAATCCAACATTTCATTTTTTACAGTATATCTGCTTTGTATTTGATTGTAAATTGATTTAGTTCTAAATATTTTTGTGTTTTAGGTTGTGGCAGCCATCTTAAAGCAGGTTGACAACAAACTTTGATGTATTTTTATCAGCTTGACTGAGAAAATATGAATCATCTCTATCTCTCAAATGAGAAAACTGAACATTATCCCAATTGGTCTGACTTTGATCACCACTGGGCAGGAATCATAAATTTTGAGACATTTTTCTAACAAAAACCCATCAAAGATTAAGTTTTTTTGTCACTCCTCGTGCAAACAGATGGTTAATATAGATCTGAACAAAATGAGAATGGGAGCAGGTGAGAGTGGGCAGGGCAGGAGCTGACTGAGGAGTGACAGAAAAATCAGGGAAGAAAATAAACAAAAACACTATCCTATAGTATCAACATTTCTACAACCAATGCAAACTCCTACATTAGTACTGGCACAGGAAATACCAGGATAATCCTTTTACAAAACCTCCTACTGTTGTTTGTGACAATAATGTAAACAAGCAAGCAATGTAAGGTCCTATTCAGACCTGATAATTTGCGCCACTTTAAACGAACCAGAGTTCGTTTCCAGCGTTGGTCCGGACCTTTTCTGCAGGTGTGAATACACTCATGTGAACTCTGGTGCAGATCAAACAACCGGACCGAGACCTGCTTTTTGAGGTGGTCTCAGTCCGCTTCCAAATGAACTCTGGAGCGGTTCACTTTAGTTCTCTTCTGGTGTGAATACAGACCGGACTCTAACCGAACCAACTGCATTAAACATGAACCTTTTTGGACCTCACAGGCCACCGTTGCTGAGCTAAATAAACTGAGAACATACCTGTTTTGCCGTCTCCTGTTAGCAGCTCTGCTGCCAGCATGTTGTGGGTCAGAACACGCAGAGCACCTCGTCTCCTTTGGGTTGCGGGACACATTTACTGACGCCGCTCCAAAATTAGAATATCATCACAGAACCACCATTAAATTAGCTGCTTCTGACATTTTAAATGCTRTTGCAGTTGTAYTATCAGYAWAAATGTGCRCATCAGAACYGCAGCATGCAGGACTTCCTTGTTTTCTTCTGGATCTGTGGCTCAGTCTCGCCCCCGTCCTTTTTTTGTCCAATGGGAGCAATGATCGTCAGCCTCATGGCTTTGTTAACAAGTTATAGTTCATTTGCAAAAAAGCACAATGTGAATGCAAACTGCACCAAACGAAAAAAAAAGTCCATTTTTGGTCCGGACCAAACAATTGGACCAAAGGACTTTCCTGGTCTGAATACACCCAAAGTATTGAAAAAAGGATGTAACTCTCCAAAGGCGAATTCAACACACCTCTTCTTGAATATTTGGAAATTCTGTTTCTTTCCGTGTGGGACAGCAGCTTGGTGGTTAGAGCTGCTGCTGTACCACAAGGTCACATCTTTGCCTCCTGGCTGGGGTCTTTTTGTGAGGCATCTATGTGCTTTTCCTGTGCACATGTGACTTTTCTTTGTTTCCTCACACAAACCAAAAACATCTCCGTCTGCTTAAACGGTAACTCTAAGTTGGCACTAGGTGTGAGTGAGTGTCTCTGTAGGTGTTTTTGCATTGTAAAGCCCTCCTCGGCCTGCACCGGCCCTAGTCTACTCCAGCCCAGGTTGTGTTTGCGTTGAGCAGAGAGCCGCCTCAATGTGGGCAGGATCTTAATATTAAACGCTCAAATTACAGTAAAGAAACAAATATATCATTTATTTGAATACAAATTTGTGTTCTGTTTGTTGCTTCTTTGATTCAGCGCAGAAAATAAATGTCCTTGAAAGGTGACAGTACTACTGTGTTTATTTCTGTAAATGCTGGATGTCCAGCCCCTGAGCTAATGGCTTTCAGTAGCTTTGGCCGCCTAGATGAACAGCCCTGGCATACACGTTCTAAAACATTATAACAAGGCATGATCCTCAGGTTCCAGGTTCAAGGAACTAATAGTTTCCTTTATTTGTATGTGCCCCACTAAAAAATAAGTAAATAAACAAAATAAAAACTGTGTCTCCCTTACTTAAAAGTCTGGCTCCGCCCCTTTTTCTTACTGTGTTTTTAAAAATGAAATTCGGAGCTCAGAAACAATGGGAATCAATGAGACTTTGGATGTGTGTGCATTTTGGGAATTGGAGAGCAAGCGCTGAGTAGTAGTGAACGAAAGTGAAGTAAAACATAAAACTACCACCATTTGATGTACAAGTTGTACAGATTTGTATAGTTTGTGGGAGTAAGAAGAGTATTTTAGTAAAAACCCACTAGGTGGAGGTGCACGGCGTTCAAAAATAGAAATGGTAAATCTCCATTTCACTGCACTATTGCCGGCTACTGTGGCCCAGTTGTACTGGGAGGTCAGAATTTCGCACTTACAAGTCATACGTTTAAACTGGAACACCCCTCCAGTGGGAATTCCCTGTCAGAAAGTGGGAGAGTTCAGAATTCAAGATGGCAGCTACTCACCACAACTCAGTCGTGAGTAAAACTTTTACTTTAATAGTATTTCTGTATTATTTATCTCACATTTAGTCAGTCGTACACGTAGTACTTTTCAGTGTTTATGAGAGGACGTGTTAAAACACTGTTTCTATGCAGGAAATACCAGGTAGAGCTCAGTTATTGAATATTTCTGGTGCTCAGATGTAGCAACGAGACAAGGAATGTGATGTTTCGTGTTTAGTTAAAGTTAAACACAAAACGTACAACTGGCCCTTTGAGGGTTAATACCAGTATCAAGAGTGGTATTGGTATAGGGGCATTTGGTATTGAGCCTTTTATCAATACCAGTATTTATATCAGGACACCGTTAGTGTCCAGCTTTAATTGCTCAATCTAACTTTTGTTTATGAGAAGTAAATTATTTGTGATTTAGGACGCTTATTACATAAAATAGGCTTTTGTTCAGTTAAATGTCAAAACAAAGTCAAGTACATCAAAGGAGCTCCCATCTTTCAAAAGGTTTAGACGTCAAACTCAGTGATGCCAGAGATTTTGTACAATGTGTGTGCTTTTTTTTCTTTTCTACTCCTAGATTTTTGCAATTGTATGAGGATTATTTTGTCAAACAAGTATCTGAAACTTGGATTAAGCAACTTTTTTTAATCGAGAAATGAAAGATAGACTAGTCGTCTATCCAATATCCCTTCAAGAAATGGAGATTAATTTGAAGGTAATCATAAGTGTGAAAATTGCTGTTATCTTTTCACTTTTGCCTTGACTGCTAACGGCCCGTCAGGCTCTGAAGTCTTCCTGGTAATAAATATTCATTTACCTTTCAGGGTCTTTGTTATTTTTGACTGCCTTCCATCAGCCTAATCTGTTGTGGCACGGAAAAAAAAAAAACACAAATAGTGGAAATAAATTAGAAGGGAGAAAATATCTGAATAAATATACAAATAATAAAGACAATGAGCGAAGGGGGGAGATCTGGAACATCAAAGGCTCCTCTATCTTTGTAGCATGTAAACAGTGAGTGGAGGAGCCCTTTTCTTAATGATCCCATGGAAGATTGCCACATTGACAAGCGTCTTGTAATAAATCAAATTAACAAACATTTCTGTAGGGTTTGTTAAAAGGAAAGAGAGACCAATGTTCTTTTTTTAGATAAGTGGTCCATACATCCCTGGCTCCTTCCTGATTAGTCTAATCCAGTAAGAAGTGCATGCGGGGTTTTGATTTAGTCAGCCGTCGAGGACCCTGAGGGGAGCCCTCCTGATAAGTGCCTTTACCTTTCACCTCCAGAACCCCACGCACGTCGTTCTGCCGTGTCCCGCTCCCGCTAATCTCATTTGGCCCAGGAAGACATGCTCAGGCACATGAAGCTACGATTAGCATCCTTTTTACCGAGGGATTCCATTGGCTCGGACTGCCGGTGCTGCATTTAACCTGGGCCTCTGAAGGCGTACAGTCGGCCAGGCAGTCCTTGTGTGTGTACTTGTTTCTACTACAGAGTGAGGACCATTTGCRCCATAGTTACTATCAAAGGGAGGTCTTTGATGTAAAGTGAGGACCTCTTCAATGTCCTCACTTTATTTGCAGCTCTGCTGTGTTTTAGTTAGGCTTAGAGGTACGGTGTGAATGAAGTTTTGGTTCAGGTTAGTGTTAACTACAGACCAGCAATGGTTAATTTCAGGGAAAATATGTAGGTTAGGCATAAATGCAATTACAAAAATGAATGGAAGTCAATACAAAGTCCTCAGTTTGATGCAAGTACAAGAATGTGTGTGTGTGTGTGCACCCTTCAAAAGCACATCTGTGAATCTGTGACACCTTGATAATAGAAAAAATAAGTTCTGAACAGCATAAAAGCAGAAATGTTCTCTTTTATTTCATGACACAAATGCAATGCAGGGCCACGAGCAGCATTTGGAAACGCAGGTGGAAATGTTCAAACTGACCGCCAACTGCACTCTGACAAATTTCTACGTTTAAAAAAAGAAAAGAAATCAAAGGATTTTACACCATTTGCTCCGATTTAACGTCTATTGTGTGTGAATAAACAAACATCTTTAATACGTCTAAAGACCAGAAATTCCCTAAAAGCGTCTGCGATGGCGTCCCCTGATGGGTCAAATGCCAAAAAGTTCAGTATTTTCCCTAAAATAACTGCCGGGGCCAAACGTGTGGCAGTCGGTCTCTGTGCAAATATGATTACATTCATCTCTCTGTTCAACATTCAGCACACTTGGAATAGTGCTGCAGCATGACACATCATTGTGGCATTTTTCCACCGGGGTATTTTGCAGAAATAATTTGAAAGGATTGTTTGGTTAAAGAAGCAAGAGCTGATTAAAGACAAGAGTCACATGAGCTTACGCGGCAGAGCGGCCCAAGCATCGCAGAGCCTCCACTGTTCAGGGTGTGAGGAGGCAGCAGCGGCAGGATGCAACAACCAGGAATCAAACAATAAACGTGTCCAGGAACACCAAAAACAACAAATTCAACAAATCAGATTTGAAAAAATGACAACTTTATTTGTTAAATTATGAATAAATTATCAAGAAGATTTTATATGAACATATATTCGATCCTCCTTAAAAGATTTTTATGTCGTTTTTATTGTAGCGCAAAGTAGAAAAAAAAAGTAAATCGCGTTTCATCGAATATTCGTAGGTTTGCAACATCACTGAAATTTGTAACAAACGTCAAAGCAATAGCTGAATAAAATTTAAAAAGCTGCTCACATCATCATGGCTGTTTAGTGAAATTCTGCCATTTCCTGTCGTAAATTCAACACTTTTTGTTTTTACAGTGCAAGGTCTAAATCAAAAGAGCATTTGGAAATGCTTTCAGAGTTCATTTAGGTTTTCTTTTTCTTCACCAAAATGAAACTGCAGCAAAAGTCTTGTGCACGTGGATTTCAATAAAAATAAAAATACTTAATAATAAACCAAAGTGAGCCATAAACCACCTCACCAGCCTGCGTTATGTATTGCATAAAATGTCA
>NW_013952553.1:650541-652764 GCF_001266775.1 Austrofundulus limnaeus
ATATATATATATGAAGACAATGCCCGAGTGCAGAAAGGCAAAATTCAGTGTGTTCCTTTTCAGAACATTTTCTCAATTTTTAGATCATTTTCACCATTTTTATGCAGAAAAGCAGATGTGTGGATTGTGCAGAAGTGAAATGGGTCAGAGAAGATTGGAACCACTGACATCAGGAATAATTGTTCTGCACAAGCAGTGAGGGGGGGGGGACTGCTCAACTAATTATAAAATAACTAAATAATATTAAGACTTTTTTGTTATTATTATTGTTATTATTACTATTAGTTGTACTGAAGCTAATTTTCTGTTTGGTCTGTCTCCTTCAATGAGTACAGTTTCATTAAAAAAGAGGCGTGTTTTTATAAATGTTGTTTTTGAAGTGTGTGAAATATTTTTAAAAAAAGCAATGCAAGCAAAAAAATCTGAGAGGAATCTGCAGGAAAGTGATGTCATCGCAAAACCAAAAGATAGCAGTTTGCAAATAAGCAGAAACACGTGCACAGATGTGTCGAAAATAAGAAGGAAAAGATGAAGAAGAGGAAAAGCGAACAGCCCATCTCCATCTCCGCGGAGGGGAATAAAGATGGAGCATTAACCATCCGTGGCATGATTCCTTTTCTCTCAGCTCATCCACTCTCCCCAGCCTTCTTCCTCTTCTTCTTCTTTTTTTTTATTCTCTTTATCAGCTTCATTTCTTTCAAATGAGAATTCAGGACCCCACTCCCCTCAAATTCAAGCCCCCGTGTCTTCAAACAACACAACTGTACGGTCTTTACTTTTTCCTCCAGTCGAAATGATGATATCCCAGATTCAATTTTAGATAGACCAGGATTTAGCCAGTGATGATTTTTTTCTCTCTCTCTTTTTGAGACAATATTTAAAATACTGGGATGAGATCAGTTGTAAAACCGCTTCTGCTGGGATTAATCTGAGGATGCACAGCATCATCATCATCATCATCATCATCATCATCGTCATCGTGTTAGTCTTATTCATCTTCTGCTGCTTTTCTTCTTTAAGGGCACATTTTATTTCAGAAATAGATATTCTAAAACATAATCCCAGCAGGGACTGATGATGATTTCAGGGAAAACCAAACCTAAAAAATTATAAATGACCAGTTGTCTTAAATGAAACACTTTCTTCTTCTTCATTATTATTATTATTATTATTATTATTATTATTATTATTATTATTATTATTATTATTATTATTATTATTATTCGTTTGCTTTAGAGAACTTTTTATCAAAAAGAGCAATCCTAAAAAATAATCAAACTGGATCAGACTCTGTTGATTTCAGGGGTGAGATTAGGATTAAAACATGACTCATGGATTTGACTCTTCTTTATTTCTTTTTAAATGTGTTTTTTGCTGAATAGCTTTTTTTTCTCGCTGTAACGTTTCCCACAAAAAGCAGCATTTCTAAAAAGAAAAAAACAGGTACTTTTTAGCATCAAACTCAGCTGGTTTCAGGATGGTATTAAAGCACGATGATACAAATAATCAGTGGATTTTAATTAAACGCCTTCATTTCGTTTTTAGTCAGTTCAGTATTATTATTATTATTATTATTATTATTATTATTATTATTATTATTATTATTATTATAGACTGAAGTGTTGTGGAGGAAACAGAGTGGAAAGGAGAAAAGGGAGGCAGTGAAAGCGCCTGCTGTCCTCGGTGTTTCCCCTCCTCATTGACTTTTTATCGCTAAATGAAGCATATAAATGACCTGAAAGCGGCGGCTGTCGCGTTAAATTAAATAAAATAAAGAACAATTATCCTCTCCTTTTTCTCCCCCTCTGATCTCGGCTCTGAAAAGGGAGTCCCGGAGAGATAAGGAGGATTGAATTCTCTCTGTTGTGCTCCAATAAAAACGTCAAGGAGGGGGGGAAAGAAAAAAAAGAGGAGAGATTTAAAACGCGCCCCCCACCCCACCCACCTATAATTTCAAATCATAATTTCTCTCCTCATTATAACCTCTGCACGGGCCGTTTATCGCTATTTATTGCAGGAGTTGCAGCAGGAGCCGCGGTGACTGAGTCTGATGACTGCAGGTGACGGTGAGAGACTGGACCCTCCGCAAAGTAAAAAATAAAATTAAAAAAAATTAAATAAAACTTGGAACAGAAACGTGCGCAATGTGGCGCAAAAACAACGGTGCGGCGTTGAGAGGCGTCCGACGCTTCAGGCAGGATGGGTGGGTGTGTGGTGGTGGTG
>NW_013952553.1:653332-682283 GCF_001266775.1 Austrofundulus limnaeus
CTTTCTTTCTTTCTTTCTTTCTTTCTTTCTTTCTTTCTTTCTTTCTTTCTTTCTTTCTTTCTTTCTTTCTTTCTTTCTTTCTTTCTTTCAATGCAAAACGAACTAAATCAACTATCTTCTCTTCAGTATACAGTATATGTTCATCTGCCAGCAGCACGAGGGAGTCCTGTATGCTGCACGTGTGTATATTTCCAGCTCGCCTTGAAGTTTTAAATTGCGTTATGCTATCTGTCACACAACGGCTGAATGCAATTTGACACGTGGCGTGTTTAGGGCTGAACCCACACCCGGCTCCGGCTCCATCCCAGATCCCCAAATCAGATAAGAGGAAATGATTTTAGGGGCTGAGCCTTGCGCACTCACGAGGGAGAAGTCGGCTGTGTTTCTTATTCAAACACTGATTGTCTCATAAGCGCGCGCCTGAAAGTTCCCTCGACAATTTAACGGGATAATGAGAAATTCAGGGAGGGTTTGATTCGTGGAGGATCGGGATGATTACTACCCCCCGCCCTCTCCCAATCTGTTTGCATTGTTATATTTTTAGGTTGTCTTTCCGACCGACTTACATTAAAAAATAAATAAATAAAAAATATAAGATGACTATGTTTCCCTATGACACCTCCATGTGTCTAAATTTTACTAATTTTACACTAAAAATGCAAATTCTGCTGCTGTTTGCATCTCACATTTTTTTGATCTGGAATTTAATGTGTTTAGTTAAATAGTTGATTTAAACAGGGTTTGTTAAAAAAAAACAAATACTGCAAATAAAAAAGTTGCTGCAGTGTGAGCCACTACAGTAATTCTAACTTATGTATAATGTTTACATGCAGTTCTGAAATGTGGGCATGCACTAAATGTAAACAAAACATCCATTACTTAACAAATCTGAGTATAAATACATAACAGTACATAAGAATCGTCTGATTTTTCCTTCTGTGGGTTCTGTTATCCTGGGTGAATTTAATGCCCTTGTTGGTCATCAGGAGTGGATGGACAGAAACAACCTGAGTTGTGTTTAGTTATGGGTTTCTGTGTTAGGCATTAGAACAGTGGTTCCCAAACTTTTCAGCTATTGACCCACAAAATAGCAGCAGCAGAGAACTGTGCCCCCAGCTGTTGTCGGTAGATAAACATTGTTTTCACATCAAATAAACAAGCGCATAGTAACATTATTTACTATGCTATTTTTGTCCATTTTAAGTATACTAATATTATTTTGCAACAACAAAAGCAAAAAATGTGTTTAGTTGTCATGTTGTGGTGGAATTAATTCAGAAAATATTTTCAGGACCCCACCTTGATGTTTCAGGACCCCACCTTGATGTTTCAGGACCCCACCCTGATGTTTCAGGACCCCACCTTGATGTTTCAGGACCCCACTGTTGGTCCCGACCCTAAATTTAGGAACCACTGGATTAGAACAAACACCATTACTGAGTGTGAGGGTGGTGTTGATAGGCCACCAGGCCAACGGTTGAAAAAGAAACAGATGATGCAGTCAAGTCTTTAAGATGTTTTTTTTTCTTGTCCACATATGTCAAAGGAGGATTATATTTTCTTTCTCTAAGTCAACCATCATCCATCCATCCATTTTCTGTACACACATCTTCCTTTTCAGGGTCACGTGGGTCACTGGTGCCCATATCCAGCAGTCACAGTGCGAGGGGCGGGGTACACCCTGGACAGGTCGCAAGTCCATCACAGGGCCACACATAGAGACAAACGAGACAAACGAGACAAACAACCATTCACTCTCTCACTCACACCTAGGGACAATTTAGAGTTATCAATTAACCTCACAGTCATGTTTTTGGTCTGTGGGAGGAAGCCGGAGTACCCGGAGAGAAACCACGCATGCACGGAGAGAACATGCAAACTCTACCCAGAAAGGTCCCTGGACCGGGATTTGAACTGGTGACCTTCTTGCTGAGAGGCATCAGCTCTACCAACTGAGCCACCGTGCCACCATCAACCATCATGAAATCTGTAAATTTCATTTAAAAAACTACAGTACTCACACCATGCAAAGGATGGAGTATGGGGTTGGGGGTGTCTTGGACACGCTGGACAACAATGGAGCAATGAAGGGGGCATTGTCTGTGGGCGGACAGGAGGATGTGAGTTTAACATTTCCTCAAGCTCTGAGATGTAACAAAACAAAACAAAACTGTGAAGCTGGGTTAAAAAAATCCCTTAGATTTTCTTCATGCATTCAGACAAGTTGTACAAACAATCCGTACAACTTGACCACTGACATTATGAACATTATTGTGTTGAATCTGAACTTATCTTGGGATTTTCACAAATAAATCTTGACATTTCTCTGAGAATATTCTTGAACATGAAATCTGATGCAGTGATTGATCCACGACGAGGATTTTCATCATCCAGGATCAGCTTTGTGGCACAGCAAAATGTCGCAAATCAGCTCTAAGACTGACACTTAAGATTTACTCCTACACTTAGCTTAAAGTAAGACTGACACTTAAGATTTACTCCTACACTTCAAGTGAGACTGAGACACTTGATAATTGACTTTTAAGTCCAGCTTTGAAGCACTTAAAGCAGTCTTAACATCGGTCTTAAAAGTAATTCTAAGAAGTTTCATAAACACTGCCTCTGGTTTTTAACTCACACTTCCAGAAGAGTTTTTACCTGTCCTGGGGGACGTCAAGGACATGGAATATGTCAAGGTCTCTGTTGCAGCTTACAGGAGTTGTGTCCTGAAGGTCATTGTTGCCCATTGAAGCAGTAACCAAAGAACCTGATGGTGGTCACATGTGGTCAAAGGAGGACTTTGGCATTTGGTTGTCCCAGAAGACTCCTACAACAGCTGACAGGTACAGGATCACCAGAAGGACTGTGGCTTTCGTGGTTGAAAATGCAAACAGTTAGTCATGGGAGGTTTACAGAGAGGTCATGGAGAAGGACTACTAGCTTACCTCAAGGATGTTCTGGCAAACCATTTGGTGACTCAGAAAGGGAAAGCTGGCCCTATCCCAGACTGTTCCTGGTTTGGGAGGGGAGCTGCTAACCTTGACTGAGGGTATTGTTGGACAATGGAAAGAGGACTTTGTGGACCTCCTCAGTCCGATCACCATGTTTACCTTTTAGGTGGCAAAGTCTGAAGACTCAAACAAAGGTGAGTCTTTATCATGGCAGAGGTTGCAGAAGTAATTAAAATGTTCTCAAGTGTAAGGGTGCCATGGGTGGATGAAGTTTTCCTCTGAGATGATGAAGCCTGTCAAGTTACTTCAATGTCACGTGTTGGACTGGGACACTTGGTGAGTGGCAAGACCAGGGTGGTGGTTCATATCTTAAAGGGGAACCAGAGAGTGTGTTCCAACTTCTCAGCCTCCCTGGGAAGGTTTACCCCAGGGTGTTGGACAGGAGGCTGTGATTGTTGAACCTCAGATTCAGGAGGAGCAGTGTGGTTTATACATCAACAGTTGTTAGTATTACTGATCGTAAGATTCAAACACATTCGTCTCTTACTTTCAATCAGGTTTTTACGTTACGCATTTACGTGCGTGACAAAAACATCACGCACACTCACACCTAAATCCAGGATTATTCCAGGACATGCATCCATCTGTGTCACCTACAAGGAGTGAGCAGGGAGCAGAGCTTGTTTAAACCCTCACGAGCCTCCATGGAAAGTACCCGCCACCGGAACTCTCCATGGTGCTGAAACTGTTAGAGGCTTTCTGCTCCTCACCACCACCTCGCCCCACTGGAATAACTCTAAAACTCTCGAGCTGACATTTCAACGCTTCTGATTATATTTGTACACTACTTATCCCCCGCTGCAGATAGGTAATCATGTCTTTTCAAACATCGGCGTGTGTCTGAGTTCATTTGTTTGAGTTTTAGCAACAATTTCATGAACAACTGGGAAGATTTTAATGATCCTTGGATGTGTTTTTACAACTAAATTTTGGAGTCACCTGATTCAAGATGTTAATGTCAATGTCCGTTTTATTTCTTTAGCACATTTACAACAACGGCAGTTGACCAAACCGCTTCGCAATGTACACCAACCATCATACTATAAAGCAAAGATTAAAACAAAAAAAAAAAAATACAGATTTTCACAGAAAACAGAAAACAAGCTGAGTAAAAAGAAAATTAGAGAAAAAACTCAAGCTGTGTTTATAGATTAAAAAGCTGAAAAATATGGCCGCCTCAGTTAACTGACCTTAAAATGTTATAACTCAGTTAATTTTATACACATTGACCTCAAATTTGGCGTGAGAGCTAAGAGTTATTTACAACACATACTCCAAGTGTTGGTTATTGCACAAGATGTTTAACAAAAAAACGTTAACATTAACTTTTGGACTATTCACTTATTTGGCTGTTAGCAAAATATCTCATGAACCACTCTGTGTGTACTCTCACATTGGACACACATCTGCAAGTTATTCACTTTGGATTTCATTTCAATGCAATTCAAGATTGAGCTGACCAACATCAGTCAGCACAAAAACAGCCATGACTCAATTAACTTTACAAGTATTGAGCTAAAATTTGATGTAGTAGAGAAGAGCCATCCCCACTGAGTGGTAACAGATTAAACAACATTTGTTTCAAACCAATCAACTCATTTTAAGAAAGCTGCTGCAGCCAAATGACCTTTACCACTGCTGTAGTACTCAGTACCGGTCTTGGTTTTGAGACTGGACTCGAGCCCACTTTTTGATAGTCTTGTCTTGAACTTAAACACTTTTGTACTCAGTCTTGCCTTGATCTTCGACATTAAAGACTGGATTTTATTTCAAGGCCGGTCTAGACCACAACTGTGGAAATATCACTAAATCACCAAAATATTGTCCAATTTATTTGTTTTCATCCATTGGATGCAAAACGTACTGATTCAAATCCAAGAATGACTCATTGCTAATTACGTATATTTGTTACCGCTGTCACCCGCCCCATTTCACTCTTATGCGTCACTCCAATAAAGTGAGCAGGGCTTGTCTTCAGTTACACCATTAGACCACATAAATCATAAAGAATACATTTGTAAAACAACGTCCAAGAGAAAGCATACAGCAACTTGTAGAGATGATGGGGACTATATCAAACTTTTAGTGCCACTTAGAAAGGAAGCACAAAGAAAGGTAAGCATGAGTGTGTCTCACTTCAGGAGCTGCAGTCTACCTAGACTGTGGCCCGCATCTGTGCAGTCCAGGTTGCTCTTCATTTATTAAAGCTCATTGCTAGCTGCGGTGTCACAAGGGGGTGGGGGGCTTTCACTTAAGGGGGTAGTGCAAGTACGCCAGTCATTTTAATGCACTCCATGGGCTGCATGCAAGAACATGTTCGTATTCTTATCCTAAATTTCTCTTACTTTTGTTCGTACAAAGGGTTCGTACGAACATGCCACGTCAGATTCAACAAACTCTTCTATCTTCAGGAAAAGTGTGTAAATGAGCTGCATAATTTCCACCTGTTTGTATCCAGCTGCTCGTGTACGCGGAGAGGAGATTAGCATAATTACCAACCCAAAAGCCCCATATAAGGTGTGTGTCCTGCCTCAGATAACAGGAAGTGTCCATTCATGAAAATGGCAGCAAAAAGTAAAAAATAAGAACTTTGTGAGTTTGAAGATTGAAATCCTTCTGTCAGAGATCGAAAAAAGGAAATCTGTCCTTTTTAGCAGCGTCAGTCGTGGAATTAAAGGACCTGTTAAAGCCAAAGAATGGAATGAAATAACTGTTAATGTCGTGTCTCCTGCGGGTCGTTACAGTCACAGAAATAAAAATCTAAATCATATTCATATCTCTCTAGTCCAGTTCCGGTTTTTCTTTGGTCAAATACTTTTAATTTAAGTGTAACAACTGTGTCACATAGTTTTCATTTATTCAGAAGAGGAGCAGTTGCGCACCGCTACCCCCCACCACCACCCATCACCACCCAGGCTGTCTCCCCCGTCCCGACCGTCGCAAGTGTCAGATGCGGTTCTGAAAAGGCGCATTTTAAAACGTCTCCAAATTTCAATTAATGCATAATTTAAGTTGGTTTTTAGTTTTTGATCTTCATATTAATATTGTAGTTATACAACAGCATTAAAAGCCAATTTAAATTAATCTTACAAATTTATACATTTCTTACATCCATCCATCCATCCATTTTCTTCCGCCTATCCGGGGTCGGGTCGCGGGGGCAGCAGCTTCAGAAGGGAGGCCCAGACCTCCCTTTCCCCAGCCACTTCTTCCAGCTCCTCCGGGGGAACTCCAAGGCGTTCCCAGGCCAGCCGAGAGACATAGTCCCTCCAGCGTGTCCTGGGTCTTCCTCGGGGCCTCCTCCCGGTGGGACGTGCCCGGAATACCTCACCAGGGAGGCGTCCAGGAGGCATCCTTACCAGATGCCCAAGCCACCTCAACTGGCTCCTCTCGACGTGGAGGAGCAGCGGCTCTACTCTGAGTCCCTCCCGGATGACCGAGCTTCTCACCCTATCTCTAAGGGAGAGTCCAGCCACCCTGCGGAGGAAACTCATTTCGGCCGCTTGTATCCGGGACCTCGTTCTTTCGGTCATGACCCAAAGCTCATGACCATAGATGAGGGTAGGAACGTAGATCGACCGGTAAATCGAGAGCTTCGCTTTCTGACTCAGCTCTCTCTTCACCACGACGGACCGGTACAGCGCCCGCTTTACAGCAGACGCTGCGCCAATCCGCCTGTCGATCTCCCGCTCCGTTCTTCCCCCATTCGTGAACAAGATCCCCAGATACTTAAACTCCTCCACTTGAGACAGGGCGACCCCCCTGACCCGGAGAAGGCACTCTGCCCTTTTCCGGCTCAAGACCATGGCCTCGGATTTGGAGGCACTGAGCCTCATCCCGGCCGCTTCGCACTCGGCCGCGAACCGCTCTAGCGAGAGCTGCAGATCTCGTTCCGATGAAGCCAACAGGACCACATCATCCGCAAAAAGCAGAGATGCGATCCTAAGGCCACCAAAACGGATCCCCTCAACACCTCGGCTGCGCCTAGAAATTCTGTCCATGAAAGTAATGAACAGAATCGGTGACAAAGGGCAGCCTTGGCGGAGTCCAACTCTCACCGGAAACGAGCCCGACTTACTGCCGGCAATGCGAACCAGACTCTGACACCGGTCGTACAAGGACCTGACAGCCCGTAACAAAGGGCCCGGTACCCCATACTCCCGGAGAACCCCCCACAAGGCCCCCCTTGGGACACGGTCGAACGCCTTCTCCAAGTCCACAAAACACATGTAGACAGGTTGGGCGAACTCCCATGCACCCTCCAGGACCCTGCTGAGGGTGTAGAGCTTTCTTACATTTAAAATATAATTCCAGTTCAAACAGAATAACCTATTAAGGAAATTTATTGGTCATTTACTCACTGATTACAAAAGCACAACACCATGTTATAGTTTTCCTGTTTACAGTAAGTATTGGTTTCTATAAACTATTGTGTGAATAGTGTTATGCCCTGATTAAAATAATTTAGCTACATGCCTGGAGCACCATGACAACCCATAGAAACCATTTGATTAAACATAAGGAAAGTGATTCTGTTTGAGTATTTCTGGACCCAGATATAGGAATGTAGTAGGCGGGCCAGATGCTGAAGACAAATGATAAAAATGACTTGTGTTTCCAGGGTGGGGGCATTGTTTAGCTGATGCCTGTTGGAGGCACATTAAAAAAGCTAATCAGCACACAGCTGTGTCCGGATGGTTTTGTATGGCTCACTCAAACATCCACGTCATTATTAACTGTTATTAGACCTGAACAGGTAAAGGGTAACAAACCTTGCTTGTTTTTTAACACTATTGTCAACATACGTATGGAGTGAGATTTATTTTCAACTCGTAATAGCTTCAAACTAATGAAATATGGAGTTATTAGTGAGAAAAATCAGTCTGGATAACAGCAGACTGACTGCTCATAAAATATACGACAGGTCTGGACCACTCGTGAATTTTGTTCATATCTGAAGAAAATCTTAGAATACGAGAAAATTGGTGAATTGCCACAAATTCTCCTAAATCACTCGTACGCACAACTTAAGAACAAATCTGTGCGTACGAACGGTTCTTGCATGAAGCCCATTGTTTCGTATTGCATTTGACCACTTCAGTAGTGTCATGAAGGAAACATATAGTTTGTACCGTCCTCGAGGCCCCTCTTGCCCCTAGGCAATTGCCTTCCTTGCCTACTATATCATGACAGCTTTGCAAAAAAATGAGTACTCATGGTCATAAAGTCCCTGATGATAACACAAACATGTAAACACAGCACTTGTTTTAGCAGTATTTATAAAATACTTGTTTAAATAGCATATTATGTCATTATAAAAGTCACATTCTGCACATTATTTCTTTTAGCAGGATCCTTTTCAGCTCCTGTTTACGGACATTCAGATACAATCAAACCAGCAATAAGCTGCGTTTCAGCTGAATATCCAACATGTGTGTTATATTACAGAAAAAGCTGCATAAATATCACATCTTTGTGTTTGGAATCATTTCTCTGTAAGATAGTAAAATCAGACTTGAATAAAATTTCAGATGACTGAACTTGAGTCACTCTCTCTTTTATTCGGCTGCAGCAGATAACGCAGAAACAGAGCAGGGGGGGAGAAAAAAAGTGTTAGCAGAGGTTCAAGGCATCAGGTAATAATGAAAGGATAGGCCAGTACTTCAAAGACCACGAGGTCCACATCACACAATTATACAATACAATTAGGATTAAAGGGGCAAAATGGAGATAACAGCAGATAGGGATGAATTATCACAGAAGGAAAGATGTGACTCTCTCCTGACCTTCATTAAGAAAGAAAAAAAATCTCATTTAGAGCTGGCCTTCCTTGCAGGGGGATTTTAGCTGTCCACATGAGACTCTGACTCCGTAGATAAGATTCATCAAGCGTAATTTTTAATAAAAACTGCTATAAACAATAACATCAAAAGTGTGCTTACTTTCTAATACAAAGAATAGGAATACTTGTGCAGATGGTGTACAGAACTACATGGTAACAGTTTGCTCCCTGGACTAAGTTTTAACCAACCTTTAGGCACGTTTGACCCTGATTTATGCACTACAGTCTGAGTTACAAGGCAGACACTTCAAAGACCGTCCAAAAGGATAGTTTTTACGAATGGTCAAAAGTTTTGGTTTTATTATGATTTCAACCATACATTCGCACAAGGAACAACATTTTATGAGTTCCAAAATGTTTTTTAAAATACAGCGTTCAGAATAAATAACTCTTAAAACATCATCCTTCCCTCCCCCACATAGAAAAGTTGGTCTGGCCCAGTTCTGGCCCACATAATGCACTAAACGCTACTACACTCACCCAAGACACCGCAAAGAACGACGGCCCTTTGGTGGCCCAGATGTTGTTTGTCAAAGGTGGTCCTGTCTATGAATGGGCCAGCACCTATACCAAACTCATACATGTCAACCTCTTCGGACATTTACCTGTACAAAGAGCTTCAAAAATCTGTAAATTTTGCAAAAAAAACCCCATACAACTTGCACCCCGCCGGGGTCTCTGTCGGCTGCGGACATGACAGTGCCTGCTGCGAAGCAGGAGGAGAGGAGAGTGGAAAGAGTTCAAAACTTGTTTCTAGCGGCAGAACAGGTTGGAAAATGGCTGTTTGATGTTATTTATTGCTTTATGAATCATCCTATAGGCTCTGACATGTTAGATAAATTTGAAAATGAGGTTTTGAAAAAATCCGTAAGACTTGAAAAAAATCTGTGCGATTGCTCTATACGTCCGTGTACCTGCAAAATGATGTAAAATCCTTATAACTTATGGACAAGCCGTACAAGTTGACATGTATGCAAACTAAAATTGGGCCATTTATGCAATGTTATCTTACAAACAGCACCATCATTGTTAAACCTGTCCCACATTTGGTAGACAAACCAGTTTCCATGCCAGCAGTCAGCCAGCAGTGCCAGATATGGCCCACACCTGTCTGCTTCGGGGTGTTTGTGTATATCAGTGGTGTCCAAAGTCGGTCCTCAAGGGTTGGTGTCCTGCATGTTTTAGGTGCTGCCCTGGTTCAACACAGCTGAACCTAAGGAGTGTTTAATTAGTAGGCTTCCTCAGTATGCCATCAAGGCCTACCAATCAGGCACTTCTTAAGTCCAGCTGTGTTGAACCAGGTCAGCACCTAAAACATGCAGGACACCAACCCTTGAGGACCGACTTTGGACACCACTGATGTAGACGGCCAAAACAGAACCTTGGGGATTCAGCCAATCAGAAATGTTTAGAGTTTCACCAAAACCCTGAAAAAAAAAAGGTAAATTTAAAAGTTCTTCCTCCTTATTTGGACTATTTTCAGGGGGAATTTTTTTATCCCATACAATCTGTTTTGGCCCTAGTTTCAGCAGTAAAGTGATGAAGGTTTAAAAAAATAAACAAATTAAACAAGCCCAGAAAACTACCATGGTTTCTACATTTAGAAAAGTAGTGGAAACACAGCTTTTTACGTTTCAGATCCAAATGTTCCTGTCCTGTGCCTCTAAATAATCGAATCACGTTTTCAATTTATCTGGTGTCAAATCAAAACTAAAGTCATGTCAGGTCTCATTCATTCACATTCATTTTAAAAGCCAATTAATAAAGTTATCAATTTACTGGAAGCCAGCACTTTGTATTGAATCTTCACTTCATCACAGTCTCCCATCCTGAGAAGCACATTGACAACAGTGGAAAGGAAAAACTCCCTTTAAACAAGAAGAAACCTCCAGCAGAACCAGAAACAAGCTCTGGATAGGTGCTCATCTGCCTCGACCAGCTGTGTTTGGAACAAGTTTTATAACTCAGTGAATCTTTCAGATTTTAAGTTAACATTTGATGTGTTGGTAGCTGAGAGTCATACACAACACATCATTTGAATGTGAAATCTCTTAATGTTATTTCCAAGGATTGGCCACCATCATTACCCAATAAAAGATTTTTGCTTTAAAGTCTGAGGTGAAGGCAGCAGGTAAAATGCAGACCTTTAATGCTAGGCCTTTAATCTCTTTGTGTTTTATGTGCAGACGTTCAACACCTGAATTATTGGACCTGTGTTGGAGAAAAAGATGTGTGTAGGTAAAGACTGAGCTAAGTCACATGTGCAATAATGAAGCAAAGACAGTTAGAGAATCTGAGAGCTTTTGAAGCCAGGCAGTGTAATGGAGAGGGGGGGGAGGGGGGGGGATACAATCCCACAAATCTGTATCAGTGAATGATTAATTAATTTCAGCTGAATGATCTGTTCCAGGCCTGTGAGATATCACTTTCTATTTCTTCTACACTTTTACTGAAGATCTCCAGAGACAGGCAGTTCAAAAGGCGCCTCAGTTTGGAAATGGGTTCAGAAAGTCTGTGCCATACGTTGGGCTTTGATGTGTTTTAACTCTTCTAATCTTGCCGTTCAGAAATGCGGAAATAAATTTGGCTCATTGTGTATTTGCTCTTTTATTGCGTCGTCTTCACGTAACATTTGAGACACTTTTGATCGTCTTCCCTGACATTTCATTCTGGAAGATTCTAATTGAATCGCAGCTACATTAAGTGTCTTTTTTATCATCAGCTGAGTTTGACCCACATGTCGTTGGAGCTGGAAGATGATCCTGCCGGTCATTTATTAAAGGGATATTGCAGCCATTTTGAAATGTGTCTTGAAATGGTTGTGAACAAATAATTTTGTATTATAGATAAATCTTTAAACACAAACATTATTTTATAGACCTTTGCTCCATCAGTTTTGCGTTTGTTGGCGGCTGTGGCTGACTGCTTAGGGAGAGTCGTCTTGTTGCCGGTTCTATCCCCCGTTCCATCCGTCTCAGTCATTGTGTCCTTGGGCGAGACATTTCATCTGCCTTGTCAACCCATTCTCACTCCCGAGTCGTCACATATTGACGTTTTTCAAAGGTCCCTTTGCGTCCAATTTTGACGCATCAGGTACCCCCCTTGCGTCATATTTTGACGGGATGGGGCGGAATCTGTTGTCGTAATTTCTGAAAGTGTAGAAAATGCACAAATACTACCGTCCCAAAGCGTGAAATTACGTTTATTCACTTTAGACATCCTGTCCCAGACCCTAGTACCTAAAATTAACCATTAACCCTGATACGTAAAATTAACCATTTTTAGAAAATGTAGGAAATTCATGGCAACTACGTGTTGCAAAGCCTAAAATTACCTAATGTTCACTGTAGACATCCTATCCCTGACCCCAGTCCCTAAACTTAACCATTTATCCTGATCCCTAATGTTAACCTCAGACCCCCGACCCAAAGACCCCTGGTGGCGCAACCCGGAAAAGCCGCGGGCGGCAAGGACTGACGCGAGGGGGGTACCTGATGCGTCAAAATTGGACGCAAAGGGACCTTTGAAAAACGTCAATATGTGACAACTCGGGAGTGAGAATGTGTTGGCCTTGTGGGCAAAGTGTTTGGTGGCTCCGGTGCATGGCACTGCAGTAGTCTAAAAATACTGTTCAGATGAATCACTATAAAACTGTACAGTTTTGAATTGTTTTAAGATGACAGCAGTTTGTTTTGGAGGTGGGTCTGCTTGGACCAAACATTGTTAGTTCTTTAAAAACGTCATCTTACAAATACTCTTAGAATTCTGTGATGTGAACCGTGAAATGAATCATAGTAGAAAATATTTTAAACTAGTGTTTACACAAACCACTTTTGAATTTTGGTAGTGACACGTGTTAGAGCACAGTTTATACTGGCTACATACTAGGTAAGTACAATGTAAGTGCAGGTTAACAAGCCACCTCATAATGCAGTCTGGTGGGTACATTGTAAGTACCCCTTTAAGAACCCTGCACCCTGGTTACCCTGTATTTCTAGAGTACAAATCTACCAGTTATACACTCGGTAGATTTGTACCTGGTAAGTTTCAGGTTTGGATCAGGTATACACTAGGTGCATTAAAGTTAGGTTCTAGGTACAAAACTAAGTATGTGCTAGGTACATATCCTGTAATTACACAAGGCAGTGACTCAGTGGTTCGCACTGATGCCTCACAGCAAGAAAGCCCTGTGTTTGATCCCTGGTTTAGACCTGGGATCTGTTTATGAGGAGTTTGCATGTTCTCCCCGTGCTTACATGGGTTTTCTCTGGGTCGTCCATGATGTGTGGTTGCCTTCAGGCCCAGCCCACACTTGCAAAAAAAGATCTGTGATCTCAATGGGATTTTTTAGAATTTTTTAGGATTGTTTGTCTTTGTGTCTATGTTGTGTAATGATGTGATTGTGATGCTGTGATTCTGAGTGCTTATGTGCTGCAGAACAAGAACCTGCTGTAAAACAGCAATTATGCTGGGTCAGTCTTGATTTTTAATAATCTTTTCCTGTTAAATAAATAAATCAAATCAAATCAAATCAATAAATGTTAATAAATTAAAAAACAATAATAAAACAATTACAAAGTAACCAGTTACTTCATAGTATAGCCTGGCCCCCTTAAGTATCCTTTAAGTTCACCACACTGTACCATGTTTACCCTGTATTTCTAGAGTACGTTTGTTACCTACCAGGTACACACCTGGTAAATTGATACCTGGAATGTATTAGGTACATTCAAGGTAGGTACCAGGTACATACCAGGTAGATTATAGGTACAAACTAAGTACTGTATGTAGTAGGTACAAACCCTGTAATCACAAGGTAACCAGTTACTTCATAACACAGCCTGGTCCCCATTAGTAGCCTGTAAGTACAACATTAAGTATTAAATAGGTACCAGGTATACACTTAGTAAATATCAGATTTGTACCAGGTATGTACTAAATATATTTAAGGTGTGTAACTGGTAAATATTGGGTAAATTTTATAAATAAACTAAATATGTACTGGGTAGGTAACCTGTTACATCAAAATACAGTCTGGTCCCCTTAAGCAACATGTAAGTAACAGGTAAGTGTAAGCAGGGCTGTCTCTCAAGCCCAAACCCACGGTTTTCTAATTTAATCATGCTAAGTTATTTTAGTCAGATGTAAACATGTCTGGTATTTACAGAAACATCAGAACTTTGGCTACGAGCTGGTAAAAACCATTTCAATGAACACCCAAGACAGTTAAAACTACAAGCAGCTGAAGATAAAATTCTGAAAGTGAAAATAAAATTGGTTTAAAAATTCCGAGATGTCAAAATATTATTTGTGGTAACTAAGAGGCATAAAGAGTTTCTTTTTTTGTGGTTTTATTATCACTACTTTTATTGGGTTCTGTATGTTGTATTCATGATTAAACGCAGCAAAATAAACTATTTCAAAGGTAACAGATCTTTGTCATACTTGGGTAATTTACATAATGACTGCTCAGCTGTTGGTCTGCAGTAGCTGTGCCCCCCGGAGTAATTTAGTTGAACTATGCCCTCTAGGTACATGGTACTCAGTCACTTCATAATAGTCATTTTCTGTAGGTATCCTGTACCAGGTACACACCAGGTACATGTCCTGTAAGTACAGGGTAATCTGTCACTTCATAATACAAACTATAGGTACCACGTAAGTACCAAGTACATTGACTTAGTGGAGGTATAAGTGGAGGTACAAATATTATTTGTTCATGATCTTTTTAAGCTTCACTTCAAAATGAAATAATTCCTCTAATTAAATCAAGAATATGTTTAAACATTCACTGCACAGTTTGCCTACCAGCAGCTCGTCTTATGCCCCTCACGTTCCTCATATATCTCACATTTCAATAAATTCACTCCCAGGTAGATGTGTGATAGCTGTTTATTCAGAAGCAACCAAACTTGTAAAGAGGTTCTAGCCTTGAGTCAGAATTCTGCCGGGGTGGACGAAGATTGAAACCGGTCCGACTCTCCTCTCTCGAATCGAGGGGCCAATGTAGCACGTCAAACAAAAGGTTTTTTATCAGAGGCTCTCAATGTAACCCCCCTCCCTCCCTTCACTCTCTTGGCCACCAACTCGTTCTTCTCTTCCTCTCTTTTCTCATTCATTTATTCCTCTGTGTGTGGAAATAGGCCGGGCAACAATTAATTTCAGAGTGAATTCAGGCAGGATCTATTACCCCTCTCTGCCTCTATTGCTCTAATGGAAATCTATTTCACTTCTCTTTTGTGTCCAATATAATTTAATGCCCATTTTATTAATGGCCTGAAATAATTACGGAAGGCTTTTGTGATTCTTGAGTATGTTTCATTTAATTGTGTAATAAATGTCTAATCAGAGCTCCCATCTGAAGCCATTATGGCATTAAAATTAACAATTACGCCACAAATGTCTTGGTGAATGTGTTGGGGTCTATAGAAATCGCGGCTGATAACAAGACACATATAAATCATTCATGAGAATTTTTTTTGCTGAGAAAAAGCGGTGTGTGAGATAGCAGGATGGGAGGGAGAAAAAAAAGATGGGAGAAGAAAGGAGGAGAAGAAAGAGGCTGAGTTTTCTTTATTCCATTGAAAACGGGGATGGCCAGAAGATAGGGCATTCTAAAACTGTGTCACCCTCTCCAGCTCCTTTCTTCCACTGTCTCTCTCTATCTCCCTTTAATTTGCCTTCCTCTTTATTTTTGAAGTGACAGATTTCACTTTGGGAATTCATTAACCGTTAACTTGAGCGATAAAATATCTATCAGGCCCTCTGCCCGGTTCCTTTTGCTAAGCTGCGTGGCGCTCCGGTTCAACGTTGTGGGTGACCGAAGGCAATTAAAGAGGCTTCACACTCCCTCTCTCAGCCAGCGTCACTTTCTCTGTGAAAACAGGAAGGCTGCTCAACGTACCAGCAAGAATTGTCTTCCTAGTAGGCAAGTATACAAATTTCATGGTATAGGGGAACTCCACTTGCCACAAAAAAAAAGCTCCCATCAGTTCCTCTGTGTCATTTCCAAGTTAATATACCACAATTGGTTTTGGTGAATCTATCTTAGTAGCATAAGGTTTTGGCCCTTTTTGTTCTCTATTCCCACAGAGGGGTCTCCCCGTCCAAACCAGACCAGAGTGGAGAAAGTGACTTTGATGTCGATGATGTCTCATACTATTCAGAAGCTTGATTTGACTTTGATTTTAGCCGATCTCTCCCCATTTTTGCGTCAACGGTCTTGGATAAGTTGGTTGATTCAACATTTTCTCCTCTTCCTCTACAAAGGGATTTTTTCAATGAAATGTTGAGACCGTATAATATCACAGGTAGACCTCAAAATGTTGCCCCTGAGCAGAAGTGCGCAGCAGTGACAATGATGAAACTCCCAACAGAACCAGACTCAGACAGAGAGCTGACATCGCCTTTGAATAAAAATAGAAGAGCTTTATTGTGCATTTAATGCATTTACATAAAAGAGAAAATTATCTAGCATGTCTTTAACTATAATCTATAAAGTAACACAACAAAATGCTGAATAGAAAGAAGTAGTAGTATAATAATGGTGTACGTGTACTAATAACAGCATTTTTGTAAGTATTTAAACAAGATGCCCAGAACCAATACACATACCAGTATGAGATGGTATTGATACTTCATTAAATGTGTTCCAGTTTATATTTCAAGTAAGGTTTGTCTGTTCCATGTTTAAGAATTTTATGAGAAAACTTATTTTTGTTTATTTAAAATACAGTGTATATCAGGGGTGAGCAATCCTGGTCATAGAGGTCCGCAGCCCTGCATGTTTTACTTTTTTCCTGCTCCAACACAGCTGATTCAGTCATTGAATTACCTCTTCCAAGTTCTGCAGAAGCCTGATAATCACCCCTTCATTCAAAACAGATATGTTAGAGCCGAGCAAACAGTAAAATATGTACGGCTGTGGCCCTCGATGCTAGGCCTGGGCGATAAACCCATAATTAACTGACATCGACATTTATGTCAACAACTAACATCATTTTGCCTAAGTCATTATTTTCGGTAATTTTAAAAAATGAGGAAAAGAGAAACCTGCTTGTTTTCTGTTGCGGTCTCGTTAAAGCCGCCCAGTCTGATACAGGTTTAAACAGACGCTGCTTTCAACAAATCAAACGAACCCCACAGTTTTATCCAATCAGAGCAGAGCAGGGCGGGTCTTTCTGATGTCGGTGCAGCAGTCTGCAGGATAAACACTGGTCAGCCTGCAGCTCAGCTCCTGTCCTGAGTGAACAAACCCCATCTTCCACACGTTGCTCCTGAGCTATTGGTATGTAAAATCTAACACACTATAAGTTTATTTGTTCAGAGCATCGTCATCGAACAGATATGTCCAACTTTGCACGCGGGACCAAGCTCCTTTCCTCGACAGCGCTGCTACGGGAGCGCAGCACGCTCAGCTGTTGACACCAACTTTTACATTTGTTCTGTAAGAGCAGCTATGGTGAACACATTGAATTAAATTTGCATTTATTGTTTTAGGTTGGTGACATCATCTTGAGCCATTCACAAAACATCTGATCAGTGTTACACTGCTGCAGGCAGACAGGTTCCTACACAGTTCTCTGAAGCAGCTCTGAAGACCATGGAGGATCACCCAGTGCTGAACAGGACCAAGGAGTCTGATCTAGTTCAGGAGCTGCAGTGGTGCTGTGGCTCTGTACCAGCTCTTCATGGAGAACAATCTGCAGGACACCTTCAGAGACTGTGACTCTGCTGAAGATTCTCATCACATCTCCTCTGACCACAGCTGAATCTGAGAGGAGCTTCAACACTGAAGACAATCCAGACTTTCCTCAGGTACAACATCACACCTCACTGCACTGACCATGCTCTATAGAGAAGAATCTTATTAAAACATCCCTGACTTAAACCAGAGTCATGAAGAAATTTGCTTCTCAGTAACAGATGAGTATAATTTATGTACAAAAAATAAAACACTACATGACATTGTAATGCTGTTTTATTATTTTCATTTGTTTAATAAATACACTGCCGTGATACAACTTAGTACAAGTTTGATTGCTTTTGGAGATGAGCCTATTTTGGAGTTGTAGCCCCCCGGAGAAAAATCCACCAGCCACCACTGGTGTGAACCTAAGTGTAACATCAAAAAGTCCAGACAGACAAAAGAAGGCAGAATATACAAAATGATGATAAAGAAAGAACAAGGCAAGATTGTCCTCACTATTCAGTTCTGAAGGTCTGCATGCTGAGGACGACTGGTACGTCTATATCAATAAAAAGTCAATCTGTGTTATCTAATTGAGCTCTGCAGAGAATTCCATTACAAAAATGCTCCAAAAGCACAAACCTAGGTGACAAAAACCCAGCAGTCGAACAAGTTCTGTAAAGTAAAAATGTGCTTTTGATGTACAGGTAAGAGGCTGCATGCTGTTATGTGACACTGCTGATTATATTATTGAAGAAAATGACCAAATTATTTGTGCTGCAACAAATTATTTTAACACTCAGTGCAGAAGTCCACATTTTTCTAAAGCGTACCACAGATTTTTCTTACCTCAGGAATTTTTGTCTTTTCTCCAAAGCACAGAATTAAATAAAAGCCTTTGAAAACTTTGTGACCTTGACTACAATAAATGCTTTCCAGTTTTCAGTGTTGACTTCAACAGTCAACGCCAAAGTTTCAGGCGAAGATTTCACACATGTTGGTCTCAAAGTATATTGTGGACCACGAGACCAATCCCTGATCCTTGTGATCCACTGTCCTGCATGTTTTAGCTGTTTCTCTGCTTGATCACACCTGACTGAAGTGAATAAGTGATTGACAGGCCTTAGTTAAAATTGATGACATTCTGAGTAGGTAATTAAATTTTTTGAATAATGTGCCAAAGCAAAGAAACATCTAAAGTCTGCTGTTCTCCTTGGTCCAGCCTCTTCCAAATGTGTCCCCATTTCTGATTCCAACTGCACTTTCAGGACCACCTCAGCAGTGGATCCTAGCAGGTGAAACCGGGTATTACACGCAAACGATTTTGACATTAGCAGATTTCTGCACATGGATAAACTGAACAGAGGCAGAACTTGTAAACTGTTTGAGTGTCTGAAATGAAACTGGCCACCCACAGGTACAAATGCAGTTATGAACAGTACCCCAATAAAAAAAAGTCCTACTACCGAACAATAAAACCAAACGTGTGTATGGTTCATTCTTAGTTTTTTTGGATTTTCAAAATAAAACAAGTGAAAACAGCTGGTTTTTCAGTCTGGCTTTTTTTGTTGTTTAAAAACTAAATAAAAAAAATTAACGACAATAGCACAATTTTAAAAAGGCTATTTTTCTCTTTTTTTTTCTTTATTCATTGTGTTAGCCCACCATTTGTTTCTTTCTGGTGGAACCAATATTCATCATAGTCTCAACTCCTGGGAAGTTAGGTTTTCACTGAGCACTTTAGAAACAGACAAAGGTCTTATTTCATGAAAGTCGATCTTACCCTGAACAAAATTGCTTTAACACAGTATTCCAAGATATGCAGAACAAGGTTTGAGTGTAGCCCCTACCAATATCTTTAGGAATGGTTTATGTTTTTAAGCCATCTTCTTCCAGCCAATCTAAACTCTTTTTCTTTGAGAACTTTCATCATTTCTGGTATCACTACATATTAAATCAACAATTTTATTTTGCATTTAGCTAAGCAAAGCAAACATCAAACACTGTGGATTTTTTATTAGTTTGACTTGACATTTTTACATTTAGGTTTTGAAAACGAAAAAAAAAAAACAACACAAAGAAAAACCAAAATTCCTATCACCCACTCCTATAATAAATTTTGCAATCACAAAAAATAGACAGAAGTCGTAAAATACAACCAACAAAACAGAACAAAGCTGCATATACAAAAAAACTGCAGCAAAAACTCTCTCTGGCACAAAAGTTCCAGTGAGAGGGATTGACACCAGTCTGATGTGGACCATTCCTTTTGGGACTTTAAGTTTTTAGTTCTTTGTCAGTGATCTTGATGTCTTTATGACCAAAAATCCAACACTCTTAGCTAAGATTAAAATTTCAGTGTCAAAACACAATATTTTAAAAATATCGGTCAATTAAATAGATTTTAAAAATCTAAAGTACACATAAGAACAAAAATAAAAAGAAAAGCACAAATTACTGCAGCCATTTCAATTGTTTTTGTATTTCTCCTAATTAGTTTTTTTTTCTTTTGACCAAACTGTTTTCTTACTGTTTGATTATCCTTTTACCTGCTGTGCAAATTAACCTTGGCATTTTCAAAATCCATCGGCGTCTTTGTGATTACGCCTCGCACCTTCTCCCCTCGTCTTCTTCCAGTCCATTTAACTCCAAGCTCCAAATTTCACGGTCAATTTTATCTCACTCCTTTTCAAAGAGTCCATCAGCGATTCTTCACAACTTTTCATGTCCCGCTTTTCTCTGCAGATTCACTGCAAAATCATCCATTCAGGTTATTAAATAACTGTGACGTCCATGAATTCCTGGCTGCAGTGAGTGCTTTGAAATCTGCATTCAGAAGGCTGACCCCCAGCAGTAATTAGTCTTAGTCTTTGTTTATCTTTGTTTTATCCACAAATCATAGTTGTTTTCATTCTTTATTTTACACTTTAATTTATCTCCAACCCCCCCCCCCCCACACACACACACACACTGTACTGTCTCTCTATCCTTGTGGGGACTTCCCATTGACTTCCATTCATTTTTTTGGAAGTTCTATGTCCTAACCCTGACCATTCACCCTAAAATTAACCTCACAGGTCACCTGACCCTAAAACTAACCTAAACTCAATTCACACCTTGGTCCTAAATCTAATCGCCACACCCAAAATTGGCCTCTGAAATCGTGGGGCCGGGGCTTTGGTCACCATAAGGAGCATTCGGTCCACACAAGGCTGCATTTTCCTGAAAAATTGTCCCCGCCAAGTAGCAAAAACAAGGGCACACACACACACACACACACACACACACACACACACACACACACACACACACACACACACACACACACACACACACACATGCACGCACGCACGCACACACACACACACACACACACACACACACACACACACAAAAGGGGTGCAAAAGTTTAGGCAGCCTTGTTAATCTTCCTGATTTACTGTTATAAATCATTGATTGTTTGGATAAAAAAATATCAGTTACCGTATTTATTCAAGTATAATACATAAAATTTAATCCATAAAATCATTCATAAAATTGGGGGGTAGTACTACACTTGGATAAATATTTTTACTTATGTATTTTAACTGAAATATTGGTCTCATTCACAAAATGCTTGAGTCCGGAAATGAGACCACGTCATAAAAAGCAGTAGAAACGAGCTCACCTCTGACACTCCTCCGTGCTTCAGAGTGAGATAGTAACAGATCAAAGCAGGTGACATGATGTTAAAAAAAGCGGGGGAGCAGTCCTGCACCTTAATAATGATAACAAACTAATGATATTAGCGTGTGACCGAACCGCTCCTGGAACAACAACAAACACATGTTCGTCTGTAATGGCTGCCGTCTACTGGTGTTCTGAAAAAGTTTGTATCCCTGAAAAAAGTTTCCCCACCAGAGGGGGCGCTCGCGAGAAGGAAGCAATAGATGGCCCAAATCTCATGTGAAGTCTCTGACTTTTGTGTTGGCGCATCCTGGTGGACTATGTGTAAAATGCCAGAATTCATATGATGCTCAAAATCATAGTTTTCTTATACAGTATTTATTGTCAAAATACCTTTTAGTGCATATGTTGTTAAAATAAAATGAACAGTCCAATGATCATTTTACTGATATGTATAAAGACTGCAAAGGCTGAAAAATTTTGGTCTGTCTGAAATTGGAGGTAGTTTGAGGATTAAATTTTTATGCTTTTTAAACTCAAAAAAGGGGGGGTCATATTATACATGAGATCGTATTACACATGAATAAATATGGTAAATATATCATATAGGAGACAAACACATTGATATTTGAGAAGTGAAATGAAGTTGATATGATTTACAGAAAGTGTGCTAAACAAAATTAGACAGACGCATAAATTTGGGCACCAAAAAAGGTATTTTAGACCATTCATCTTTACAAAACATCTCTAGTTCCTTCAGGTTTGATGGTTTCTAAGCATGGACAGCTCTCTTTAAGTGATACCACAGATTTTCTATAATATTCAGGTCTGGGGACTGAGATGGCCACTCCAGAATGTTGTACTTGTTCCTCTGCATGAATGCCTTAGTAGATTTTGAGCAGTGTTTAGGATGGTTGTCTTGTTGGAAGATGCAGCCCCGGCTTCAGCAGCTTCAGCTTTGTCACTGATTCCTGGACATTGGTCTCCAGAATCTGCTTATATTGATTGGAATCCATGTGTCCCTCAACTTTAACAAGATTCCCAGTCCCTGTACTGGCCACACAGCCCCACAGCATGATGGAACCACCAACACATTTTACTGTAGGTAGCAGGTGTTTTTCTCTGAGTGCTATATTCTTTTTCCTCCATGCATAATGGCTGTTGTTCTGCCCAAATAACTATTTTAAGTTTCATCAGTCCACAGCACCTTATTCCAAAATGAAGCTGGCTTGTTCAAATGTGCTTTAGTGTACCTCAGCTCTGTTTGTGATGTGGGCCGAGAAAATTCTTCCTCTGCATCACTCTCCCATACAGCGTCTCCTTGTGTAAAGTGCTGAATAGTTGAACGATGCACAGTGACTCCATCAGCAGCAAGATGATGTTGTAGGTCTTTGGTGCTGGTCTGTGGGTTGACTCTGACTCTTCTCAACATCCTTCACTTCTGTTTATTCCAGATTTTTCTTGGTCTGCCACTTCGAGCCTTGACTTGAACTGTGCCTGTGGTCCTCCATTTTCTCACAATGTTTCTCACAGTGGAGACTGAAAGCTGAAATCTCTGAGATAGCTTTCTGTATCCTTCCCCTAAACCATGACGCTGAACAATCTTTGTTTTCAGCTCATTTGAAAGTTGTTTTGAGACTCCCATGCTGCGACTCCTCAGAGAAGATGCAAAGAGGAGAAAAACCTACAATTGCCCCCCTTAAATACTCTTTCTCATGAATGATGTAAGGACCAAGGGTCTTTAACTCACCAAAATTTTTGAATGTTCATAATAAGGTAGTGTGCAGCGAGTAACTTAAGTTTTTCTAAAATAAAGGATTTTTATTTACAGAATCAAACAAATTACTAATGTACAGCTTATTGTGAACAATCAAAATTTTGGTGAGTTACAACATCAACAAAATCCACACGCATCCATTCAATTAATGTCAATATTACAACTTCAGGAGGAATAGCAAAACATCAGGTTTAAGATCTTGATAAACCAGATGTTTTCAGGCACATGAAACTTATATAGCAAGGTTTAAGCTTCACAAAAAAAAGATGGTTAGTTCTAATGTTATAGCTTATCAATCTGTGAAAAACCAGAACTAATACTTTGGATATCTGCTGACGCCTCAGCCCAACTCTGGTACACTTTGTCAAAACATTCAGCTTTTACCTGTTGGTGTTTTGACCGTCAGGTTAAGCGTTTAGGAAGACTTCGCCCAGGTAAGTCAGAAAGCCAATTAACCAGTTAATTTCTATTGTGTTTGAGCAAATTAATAAATAATTTTATTAGGGGGAGGTACTGACTGGATCAATTTATTGTGGGGTCAAAACCCCCCACAAAATATGTCAATTTTTCCAACTCTTCAGGCTAACAAGAGCCAAACTGTAAAAACAAACAAAAAAAGATATACTGTATCAAATCAGTGGCAAATATAAACTTTATTGTCACCTTTTTTCATTTAGTTGCTTTATTTCTAAATAAGACATAATATTGGTGTTAAAGCCTTCCTGCTGCTGACATGTCATTTTCAGTTATTTATCTATTGAAAAGACATCAAACCTGTGTGTTGTGTTACTTCAGTATGTGAGACACCGTTATAGACTTAATTGAGCGCCTTAAAGACAATTTAGTGGGTGCTTTTGGATTGCCGCTCCATATTACTGGACAGAGTAATTAAGATAAAAGCAATATCTTTATGACGTTTAGACACACAGCCTAAGTTCCTGCCTTTGTCTTTTAAGACACCATGAGCTCGAACTGGAAACCAGTGCACATCATCTCTCGGCTGAGAGGGTAAATGAGGGATCCCCAGACTCCAGGATTACCCTATTATTGAGAAGACGTTCCACTAAGCCTCCACCACTGACACATATTCCTGTTCTACGGCCCATTCACTTTGAAATATGTCTTGTCAGGAAGGCTTACAGAAATCTACATAATCCTTTTTTATCACAATTAAAAATACCAATGAACAATAAAATTGCTTGCTCTCTGGTTTGTTTCATGTTGTCTTGAAAAAATAAAAGGCGGTTGAGGAAAATGGAGCTGGGTTGGTGAAGGTTGCAAAAGGTTAGAATAAATTTTAGATAGCAAACAAATTTACATTTGTCTTTATGGTAAAAAAAAATTGCATTTGGTGTTATTTGTGTGTTGTTTCTTTTAATAAAATAGTAATGAAAAGCCTTAGGACAATCCAAAGCATAATATCCCCAATTTAAGATCAGAGGGGTCCTAACATCCTTCTGAGCCGAGTAGATCACTCTGAACCCACGGCAGGAATATCTCCTGATCTTTAGAACCGTCATCTTTTTTTTGTCACTTTAGTAGAAAACAAAACCAAATATTATTAGTTTATTTATTTCTTCATCATCAGTGACTTTTTTAAGTGAAGAGAAAATAGAGAAAGAGAGAAAAACAGAGAGAAGTAATTAGAAAGATTGAATAAGAGATGAGAAGTATATTAAATATACACCAAGAAAACACAGGACCACACACCCAACATCTGTCTGCTCACCTGAAAAATAAATGGATAAATACATGGATGGGATGGCGTATATAAATATATACACATATGGATACATAAATAAAGATATACATACATACATGCCTACATTCATAAATATTGTAAATATATACACACAGACATATATACACACTCAGTGACCAGTCAGAAACCCCCGGATCAGAACACATGTTTGTGAGCGGTTGTGAACATGCGTGTGTATACAAGATATCTCCAATGGAATATTTAATAGTGACTGTGGAGGACCGGAGACCCAACCCCATGGACACGAGGCAGACATAGGGAAGACCAGAGCCCAAGGGCCGAGAGGGATCCCGAGTGCAGAGCCCCAAGGGGCACCCGCACAGGAAGATCTGCCCACCCACCCCCCAGATCAGACCATAGGGGAGAACTGGGAGAGTCCCCCCAGCGACAACACGCACAGCCCCCGGGGCCAGCAGCGACAAACTCATGGGCCCCACCGGCACCCGCCACACCAGAGCAGATCCAGGAAAGCGTACAGAGGTCCGGGCTCCCAGAGCGCACCCCCTCCAGGCCAAAGCCCGACAGGGCCAGAGGCCCTGAGCCCCAGCAGGCAGTCACCAGGCCAGGTTGGCACACACCCCAGCGCCCAGCCCCAGACCCTGGGAACCCCCAGCACGCCGGCTGCCAGCCGCACACCCCACCGGGGGGCCGAGTAGCAGCGGGCCACCAGATAAACCAGCTGGAGGGGCAGCCCAGACCGCAGCGTGAAAAATACCCAAACATACACATACACAATCGCACCATCCCACCCTCATCCTCACCTCCACTCAATCAAAGACATACAAGGACGCCGCATTCCACTCATACCCCAGATACACACTCTATACGCCCCAGGTCCAGGACATGCACCCACCCCTATTGGAGGCAGCACACACCCGAACCCAGGAGGTAGACCCAATCATTCTGAGGTGGAGAGGAGCAGATAGCCAAGCAGACATCGATACGCCCGTCCGCCCGTCAGACGCCATGCTGCCTGTTCGCCTGCCCACCCCTCCGCCCGTCCGCCTGCCCGATACCTTACTGTCTGGCAGCACGACCACCCGCCCGACGCCTTGCTACCTGCCCGAGAACCCGCACTAGTGCACGCGTGCCTGCCTGCCATCCCGACAGCCTGCCCTGGTGCTTGCATGCATGTCTGCCTGTCCACCAATCCGCCTGTCCGCCCATTCGCCCATCTGCCCGCCCGATGACTTGCTGCCTGCCCGACCGCCCACCCCGGTGCACGCGTGCCTGCCTGCCAGCCCTATCGCTTGCCCCAGTGCGTGTGTGCGTGCCCGTCTGCCCGTCCACCAGCCCGACACCTTGCTGCCTTCCTGACCGCCCGCACCGGTGCACGCCTGCCTGCCAGCCCGACCGCCTGCACCGGTGCCTGCGTGCATGCCTGCCTGTCCGCCCGCCCGCCTGTCCACCCGCCCGACACCTTGCTGCCTGCCCAACCGCCCGCCCCGTTACACGCACGCGTGCCTGCCTGCCAGCATGACCGCTTGCCCCGGTGCATGCATGCCTGCCCGTCCGACCTCCCCCCGTCCGCCTGTCCGCCCGCCCAATGCCTTGCTGCCTTCCCAACCGCCCGCCCCGTTACACGCACGCGTGCCTGCCTGCCAGCATGACCGCTTGCCCCGGTGCATGCATGCCTGCCCGTCCGACCTCCCCTCGTCCGCCTGTCCGCTCGTCCACCTGTCCGCCGGCCCGACGCCTTACAGCCTGCCAAACCGCTCACCCCGGTGCACACGTGTCTGCATGCCAGCCCAACCGCCTGCCCCAGTGCGTGAGTGTCTGCCAGTCTGCCCGCCCGTCTGCCAGTCAGCCTGCCCGATGCCTTGCTGCCTGCCCGACTGCCTGCCCCGTTGCGTGCGTGCGTGCCTGTCCGCCCGTCTGCCCGCCCCACGTCAGCCTGTCCGCCAGCCGCCCATCCCCCTGCCCGACGCCTTGCTGCCTGCCAGCCGGCCGGCCCATCCGCCTGATGCCTTGATGGGTGCCTGACCGTCCGCCATGGTGCATGCGTGACTGCCTGCCAGACCGACCGCCTGCCCTGGTGCGTGCGTGCATGCCTGCCTTTCCACCTGCCCGCCCATATGCCCGCCCAATGCCTTGCTGCCTGCCTGACTGCCCGCACCGGTGTATGCGTGCCTGCCTGCCAGACCGACCGCCTGCCCCGGTGCGTGCGTGCGTGCGTGCCTGCCAGACCGACCGCCTGTCCCGGTGCGTGCGTGCGTGCCTGCCTGTCCACCCATTCGCCAGCCCCCTGTCCGCCTGTCCGCCCCTCCAACCGCCCGTGTGCCCGCCCGACACCTTGCTGCCTGCCTGACCACCTGCTCTGGTGCATGCGTGCCTTGCTGCCTGCCCAGGTGCGTGCGTGCATGCCTGCCTGTCCGCCCGCCCGACACCTACATGCCTGCTTGACCGCCTGCCCTGGTGCGTGCTTGCCTGCCTCTTCACCCGTCTGCCCGCCCCACATCAGCCGGTCCGCCAGCCGCCCATCCGCCCGCCCGACGCCTTGCTGCCTGCCAGCCCGCCCGCCTGCGCACCTGCCTGATGCCTTGATGGCTGCCAGACGGTCTGCCCTGGTGCACGCGTGACTGCCTGCCAGCCTGTCCGCCTGCCCCGGTGCGTGCCTGCCTGTCCGCCCATTCGCCTGCCACTCCTTGTCCGCCTGTCCGCCCGTGCGCCCATCTGCCCGCCCGACGCCTTGCTGCCTGCCTGAGCGCCCGCCCCTGTGCATGCGTGCCTGCCTGCCAGCCCGACCGCCTGCCTTGATGCATGCGTGCCTGCCTGCCTTTCCGCATGCCCGCCCGTATACACCCCCCAACGCCTTGCTGCCTGCCTGACTGCCCGCCCCGGTGCACGCGTGTGTGCCTACTTGTCCGCCCATCCGCCCGCCCCCCCACCTCTGCCTGTCTGACAGTCCACCTTTCCGTTGGCACGACACCTTGCTGCCTTCCCGACAACTTGCCCTGGTGCGTGCATGCCTGCCCCTCCGCCCGCCCCTCGCCCGCCTGTCCGCTCGTCCGCCTGTCTGCCCGCCCGACGCCTTGCTGCCTGCCCGACCGCCTGCCCCGGTGCGTGCGTGCCTGCCTGTCCACCCGTTCGCCCGCCCCCTCCACTCTGCCTGTCTGCCAGTCCACCTTTCTGTCGGCCCGACGCCTTGCTGCCTGCCCGACCGCCTGCCCCGGTGCATGCGCGTGTGCCTGCCTGTCCCCCCGTTTGCCCGCCCCCCTCGTCCTGCCTGTCCGCCCGTCCGCCCACCCGATGCAGTGCTGCCTGCCTGCCCCCTTCCGACGCCACCTGCCCCGGTGCATCCATGCGTGCCTGCCTGTCTGCATGCCCGCCCACCCGTTCGCCCGCACGTGTGCCCGCCCGACGCCTTGCTGCCTGCTCCAGGTGCACGCATGCCTTGCTGCCAGCCCAGGTGCGTGCGTGCCTGCCCGCCTGTCTGCCCGTACGCCTACCCGACGCCTTTCTGCCTGCCCGACTGCCTGCCCCGGTGCATGCGTGCGTGCCTGCCAGTCCGCCCGCCCGGCCGATGCCTTGCTGCCCGCCTGACCGCATGCCCCTGTGCACGCGTGCCTGCCTGCCAACCCGACCGCCTGCCCCGGTGCGTGCGCGCGTGCCTGCCTTTCCGCTCGTTCGCCCACCAACCCTCGTCCGCCTGTCCGCCCATCCGCCCATCTGCCCGCCTGATGCCTTGCTGCCTGCCCAACCGCCCACCCCAGTGCACGCGTGCCTGCCTGCCAGCCAAACCTCCTGCCCAGGTGTGTGAGTGCCTGCCTGTCCGCCTGTTTGCCCACCAACCCTCGTCTGCCTGTCCGCCCACCCGATGCCATGCTTGCTGCCCGCCTGCCCCACTTCCGATGCCTTGCTACCTTCCTGACCACCCACCCCGGTGTTCGCGTGCCTGCCTGCCAGACTGACCGCCTGCCACGGTGCGTGCGTGCATGCCTGCCTGTCCACCCATCTGCCTGCCCCCCATCCGCCTGTCTGCCAGTCCACTCACCCATGTGCCCACGACGGCTTGCTGCCTGCCTGACCACCCGCCCCGGTGCATGCGTGCCTTGCTGCCTGCCCAAGAGCGTGCATGCATGCCTGCCTATCCGCCTGCCCGCCCGACGCCTTGCTGCCTGCCCAACTACCCGCCCCAGTGCACGCATGCCTGCCTGCCAGCCCGACCACCTGCCCTGGTGCGTGCGTGCCTGCCTGTCCGGCC